>NC_134484.1:34028243-34118243 GCF_040206685.1 Ascaphus truei
GCCGCGAGTTTGACATGCTTGCAATACAGGGAATTATAATACAATAAGTACAGCAAACATAAAATCAGACAATAGGAAAGGAAATCCCGGCCCCGTAGAGCTTACAATCTATATGACTGTCACTGTCAAAAATGAGAGTTCCAGATTTATAATCAATAGGGTAATAAAATGTTTGCATGTGAATGTTTTAAACAAATAGTCACATGATACCAGTGACACATGGTGGACAATAACAGACTGTGAGGCCTATGCACTAAGCGCCGATAAGCCACTTATCGAGGCCTTTTCACCAAAAAGGCCTATTGCTATTCAGTAAGCCCCGATAAATCGCCAATAATAGCCTTTTTCGGCAAAAAAAATTCAGAGAAAAAAAATCGCCAAACGAGCGGCAAGAAACCACTAGCCAACAAAACAATTATTTAATTAATTAAAACCAGTAGCCAACAAAACAAATAAATAATTAAAACCGCTAACCAATCCTAAAATATACTAAAACAAGCCATCCAAATTCAAAACAATTTAATCCAAACAATAAACAGAAATCGAAAAAATAACAAGCAATAAAAAACAAGTATTTGCCAAAAAATTCATTGTCTGTCACTGTATTTATTTGTACCCTAAATGGGCACAGATTAATACATCATCAGTAAATGGGCAATGAAAAATATTAAAAGAAACAAACACAATCAAATTACATACATTCAATAGTTTTCTTACCTTTAAGAAAAGGTACCTTTGTTACCTTTGGCCCTCCGAATCCCAGAGATTCTGGAATCTATTGTACTACAATGTCATCAAAGTCAATCCAACGCCATCCACCTTGAGATCTGGAACAGGTAACGAAATTCTTCTTTCTTTTATCTTCTATCACTGTCTTCTTTCTTCATCTGCCATTATTTATTTCTTTTCTTTAATATTCTTTCTTCATCTGTCAATCCAAAACCCCATGGTAAATCCAGAACAGGATGTTCTTCTTGGCTTCTTGAGGTAAAAAGAGACGTACAGGCCTTATATTATAGGGTCTGTGACGTCACATTTTATGGTCCGATGGTACAGCTCCAATCCGATTGGACGTTGTATCAGGTGCCCGCCTCTTTTTCTTTTCTTTTTTAAGGATGTGACGTCATATCCAAGGGAGGTGCGATCACATGATACAGCGTCCAATCGGATTGGAGCTGTACCATCTGACTATAAAATGTGTCGTCACAGGCCCTATATAAGACCTGTACGTCTCATTTTACCTCAAGAAGTAGACTAGAGAACATCCTGTTCTGGATTTACCAAGGGGTTTTGGATTGACAGAAAGAAATAATGACAGATAAAGAAAGAAGACTGATAGAAGATAAAAGAAAGAAGAATTTTGTTACTTGTTCCGGATCTTCAAGGTGGATGGCGTTGGATTGACTTTGATAATGTCGCGGTACGAGAGCTTGCAGAATCGTCGGGATTCAGAGAGTCAACGCTTCCAAAGGTAAGAAAAATATTGAATGTACAGTATTTAATTTTATTTTAACAGGTTTTTTTTATTGTATTTTTTTTAGTTGTATGTTTTTTATTGCCCATTTACTGGTAATGTATTAATCTGTGCTCATTTTATGGCAAATGCTTTTTTTCTATTGATTGTTGTTTTTTAGTTCCCTGTTTATTGTTTGGCTTAAATTGTTTGTAATTTGGATGGCTCGTTTTTATTTCATTTTCCGATTGTTTAGCGTTTTTAATTAATTATTTATTTTGTTGGCTACTGGTTTTAATTGATGTGTTGGCTAGTTGTTTTATTAATTAATTGATTTGTTTACTAGTTGTTTAAATTAATTAATTGTTTTTTTGGTTAGTGCTTTTATTTATTACATTGATTGGTTGGTTAGTGCTTTCATTTATTAAATTGATTGGTTGGTTAGTGCTTTTATTTATGTATTTAATTGGTTGGCTAGTACTTTTATTTATTGAATTGGTTGACTAGTGCTTTCATTTATTGAATTGGTGTGTTTAGGTGCTTGTGTATCTTTTATTATTGTGTATTTTCACTGTGGGAACCACCCGAGGACTCCTGGACACCTGCGGGGAACACCTGAGTACCCCCGGACACCCACAGGGACCACCCGAAGGCTCCCAGACACCTGCTGGGACCACCCGAGGGCCCCCGTCGGCCTCTAGTATTATTCCTGTGCATAAAAACAAAAAAATGATTTAATGTGTGTTAGTGGGGAATAAGGTTTTTTGGGGACACAGGGGGTGGGTTGTGTATTGGTGGGTAGTACATATTGCAATGTTTATTGGGGGAAATTGCCCCCAATAAATCTGCTATTGTGCCTTACCCCCATCATTGCCATAGAGGCTATCTGATAAGGTAATGAAGCTGCTTTAATGTAAATGTTATTAATAGTGTGCGGGAGCAGAGGTTCTCCTTAGCTGTACTGCTTTGATTTCTGCCTCTGGGACCCCCTGCTTTCCGAGTTACAGGCCCCGGTATGGGGCATTGGGTGCAGTATCGGCGCCTTTTTAAAATGATCCGCGTCACGTGACCATGGGATTTAAATACTGGAGAAGATACCAGAACCCCATACTAGGGCCTTAAACTCGGGAAGCAAGGGTCCCTGAGGCTGGAATCAATGCGGTTCATCTCAGGAGACCCCCTGCTCCCGCAAACTATTAATAAAAATTACATTAAAGAAGCTTCATTACCATAGCAGAAAGCTGCTACCGTAACAAATTTGTTCAATTTTTTATTTGGGTTTTAATACTAGTGTATTGTAGAAGGGGGTCTCCGGATCAGAACCTCATTGATTTGAGATCTGGAGACACCCTGCTTCCCGAGATATAGGCTCAGTTATGGGGTGCCGGTATTTCCTATTAATTTAAATGTCCCGCGTCACGTGACCGCGGGTATTGTATTGTATTGTATGTCTTTATTAATAAAGCACCATTAATGTACATAGCACTTCACAGTAGTAATACACGTGGAAATCAAATAAATAAGACATAATATAAATAACAGGTCATGGGAATAAGTGCTTCAGACATAAAAGTAACATTAAGGAAAAGGAGTCCCTGCTCCGAGGAGCTTACAGTCTAATTGGTAATATCACCTGATATGACCTGATATCAACGAGGTTATGCTCCGGAGACCCCTGCTACAATACACTAGTATTAAATTTTAGTTTAAAAAATGTTTGATCTCGGGCGAGATTTGCGCAGGGAGAGGCGGCTCTCTCTGCAGCAGAAAGAAATCGCCTGGTGAGCCTTTTTCAGAGAGGCAATCATCACGTCACCAGCTTCTCGCCCGTTTGGCAAATGTTGCTATCACTGGTATTCTGGGCTTTCTGCATACTGTGATAGCAACGCTGTCAAAACTGGCCATTTAAACAGCCCGGCGATTTTTTCCCCCTCCGCTTAGTGCATAGGCCCCTGTGGATTATAACGGCATGCAGTCAGCATGTCTGTCCTATAACATACAGCACATACATACATATAACATATGTAACAGCATACAACAGCACTGTCCTATAACATACATGAGAAAGATGACACTTCAGTCAATGGAGTAGCAGGGGAAAATGTAAACTCATTTTGCACTTCATTGCATGCTGGAAGAAAGAACAGAAAAACAGTTATGAAGCAACGTGTAAAGACAATTTTTGAAGGAAAAAAAAATGATCGACACTTAGTAATGTGCCATTTTCATCTGGCAACACTTTGCTTCAAGAATTCAACTTTCCTTGCTCCAACATTTGCCTTAAGTGACTCAGCTTGCATTTTGGGGATAATGATTCGAAGATGTAACGGGCCTTATTGTACTCATTAATGATCCAGAAGTATTTTTTCCTATGACTGTCTTCAAAGTATTGTACGATGGATACAGTACCGTACAATAAAAGCCACTGCATATTTGGGAGGTTTTAGGTTTTAGTAACAAGTCTATTACATTATAAAGTGATGTCTCAAAGTTTGAGCCTTTTTCTTCTCACTCATATAAAAAAAAATAAGTAGAAATGTAAACTTTCGGTGCACCAGGTAAATTCACTACAACATTCATTTGGTATTCACGACAAGATATACTGGCACTTCTTGCAAATACATTTTTCAATATCAATGATTATTTATGAAATAGTCACCGAATTCTGTCTTTTCCCTGTGTTGGCTGAAAAGCTGAAAGGTCAAAGCTATTTTTTTGGAACAACTGAATCCCGGTATCTTTTATCTTTATAGGGATCAGTAAACAAAACCTCACATAGTAACAACTCAATATTCTGTTTTGTCCTACAATGTAACTACAACCACATCACTGCAAAAGGCTCCAAGAACTAGATTGGCTATCCCTTGAGTCCAGATACGAAGTAAATTTTTCCTGTATTGCCTTCAAATACAATACTTTCTGGGCAAGCTACCGTCTATCTGAACAAGCTCCTCACCACTGCCACACATAGCTCCTATCACTTGAGATCTGGCTCAAAAAGACTGTTCATGGGTCCAAGGTTCAACAAAGAATCTGTCCGCTCCTCCTCCTCTTACTGTGCACCTCACAACTGGAACAACCTACCGGAGACTGTCAAAGCCGCCACCAGTCTAAGTTCTTTCAAGACTTCAGCTGTCTCACATGTTAATCTGGCCTAACTGTTACATACGGCTATAACATATCTTATCTCTAACTTTCCATGAAATGTCTTTAAATATAACTGTGAAGCATTTAGCTAAAATCAAGAAAAATGCTTTAAAACTGGAACTGGGAGTATTGAACCGGTACTTTGTTTGTGATTTTGTCTCCTCCAAATATGTACCAACATTCCAAATTTGAAGTTAATCGAATAATTTCCCGAGGAGTTAGAGTGAAAAAAATGACGTTTTCATTAACATTTGTTCGGGGGTTATACGAAGCTAGGGGCCAAACATACCAAAACCCAGAAATACCAAACCCTACTCAGTAAACTGAGCCACTGATTGAGCCACCTGTGCAGAAGCAGGGACTGATTGAGCCCCCTGTGCTGAAGCAGTGACTGATTGAGCCACCTGTCCTGCAGCAGGAATATCCTTAAAACCTGACCTGTTGGGGGGGTCTTGAGGACTGGCGTTATGAACCCCTATGTTCATGCAATAAAACATATGTTTTGGCACACAACATTGTGTTTTAATATTTTGTATGAGGTGGCATCTATTGTAAAAAGATTACATTACCTTTATATTAACCCAGCTCTTCCTTTTGATCCTATTAGATAGCATGCCAAGTTTGGTGGCTCTAGGATTAAGTCGGTGGATTTGTATAGCCGTACAAACAATTTTTCTGAATTATAGTATAGATTTCAAATTGAAAGGATGTAACAATATTTTATTATATAGTACTGGAGTTCTTATAACATTCATGGGACCCAACTTTTTCTGCCATAAAGGTTTATGTCTGGTGAAGAAGCACTCTTTGTACTATATTCTCAAGTGTACAATAAAAAAAAAATATCTTATATAGTTTCTTTCCCTTCAGTTCTGATGCTGTGTTGATAATCTTGTTATTAAATCACACTAGTTTTCTACTTTTTAAAATGTACCTTTACCCAGAATAGTTAACAAAAACGCCATCACAATTTTCTCTTGAGCTTTGTCAGATCCAAAATCTATTTCTAATAGTTATCATGTTTCTTCTTTCTCACACACTTGCATTGTATCAATTCTTATTTCCTCTAACATCATCGACTAAACATTTTCCTTTTTTTTTTGAGACATGGACCAAAATGTATTTATTCTCAGCACTTTAAACAAGTCCCGTTTTATGAAACAAAATAAAACAAAGAAAGTCCTTACACTGTAATGACCCTACAATAATGTACTGAATTGTATATCTTATTAGCAAATACAGTGCAAATTGTGTGATCTTTTAAATGATTGCTTGGTGGTTGTTGTTCTAAAAATACATCAAAATCTTTGTGTGAAATAAACATATATTTATATATAAAAACTGACTTGTATACCAACATACCCACGTACAGTCCCACCCAACACTCACATATACCAACATAGCCACGTACATTCCCACCCAACAATCACTTATATACCAACATACCCACACATCACTGACATATACCAACATACCCACTTAGATTCCAATCCAACACTGACTTATATGCCAACATACAAATGTACATTCCGACCCAACACTCAATTACATACCAACATACCCACTTACGATTCCCTTCTAACACTCACTTATATACCAGCATACCCACCCAACACTGACATATACCAACACACCCACTTACATTCCCACCCAACACTCACGTATATACCAACATACCCACCCAACACTCGCTTATATACCAACATACCCACCAAACACTGACATATACCAACACACCCACTTACATTCCCACACAACACCCCATTATATACCATCATGCCCACTTACATTCCCACCCAACAATCACTTATATACCAACATACCCACTTATATTCCAACGCAACAGTCACTTATATAGCAACATACCCACTTACATTCCCACCTTATATCTTCTTTAGAACCTCTCAGTGTACCATAACAAACTAACAACAGGTGACCAATTAGTTGTAGGCTAGTATGTCAATCTGAGTCTTTATTAATGCATTAGAGTACATTAGATATGCTTGTGTTCTTTGTGAATTGTAAAGGTAAACAGATATGTACATATGATAGAACCGAGTTTGGCTGCAAAATAATTGAATGGCTCCAAGGCTCTAATGAAAACTTTTTGAGAGACAGGGAGGAAATGGTAAATTGCAGCAAAATAAGATGCTTAATATTGAATCTGATGATAAATAAAAAGTTTAACTGACAAAATGAAGGATGCTATGTATACAATGCGTGGCCAATCCTCCTAGGGGCAATAGTAATTTTCTGTGACCTGTATGTAGCTAGTTTGATAGATCTAACATTTTATTAAATTACTTTATTTTAAAGAATATAACGCCTGATAATACAATCATAACATTGCAATAAAACTATAAATATAATTGAAAGCCTAATAAAATTATACATTGCAGGGATAATAATGTGAGACAATGGAAGTCTTGTAGTTTTTCCAGTGTAGTAATGTATTCTGCGTCTCATGTGAATACATCTTATTAACACTTTATGGATCAGAATTCTTAGCGCAGACCTCAATTCAGTTCAGATCTCAGTGATGAAAAGCCACAATCTAGCTCTGGTCTACCCAACAATTATTTATTCACATAAATTCTATCATATGGAAGGGAACATCCTGCCATTCTTGGCGAGCCAGAGGCCCGTAAGTGTCCCACGGCCGTGGTGACTCCCAGTGCGGCAGAAATGGCAACCGAGACGACCCCAGAGGATCCCAAGATCACCGAACAGCAGCGGAGCGGTAAGGAGACTCCACCACCCCCTTACTCCCGCCAGGCAACAGCAGCAACCGAAGAGGACGAGAAGGAGAGACTTGTCCGCCCGTGAACCGGATGCTCCGCCAACGCCCATGCCGGTCCTCGATGCACTTCCGGTGCGTGACCACGGAGCGGATGGAGATTCTAAGGGCACAGCTGATGACGTCATTTCCGGTTCCACCAGAAAACGAGGCCCAGAAGCTCTGTTCTCCTCCTGGAGAGTAGCCATGGCCGCTGCAATGGCCACCCTGAAGAGCCAAGGTCCATCGAGAGAGGCGAGACACATGGCGGAGAAAGCGCCCCAGAAAGCATCTCCAGCAGAGTCTGGGCCTGTTCCGGAGGTGGTTCAAAAGATGAACCCTACCAGGTACTTTAATGCCAAGGGGAGGAGAGATTGCTCGCGCTCTATGGAGGCGGGGACGTCCGGTGTTTCCTCGCAGGCAGAATCTGAGGTAGAGCACACTAGTCAGTCTACAGAATACGAGCACCGTGACAAATGGTGGGCGCCCATGTTTACTGGGTTCCATGCAGGGATGGACCGTACACGATTCCTGCTCATTAAGAGCAACATCATAGATCATTGGTGGGCAACAGGTGCCTTTACTCCTCAGGAGGTGGAGGATGAGATAGACCATAGATTCCGGGAGATCGAGCAGAAACTCATTAAACCCAAAGGCCCCAGTATACTGTATGAAGAAATTGCTCCGGAAGAGCCAGAATTTTGGATACTGCCAAGCATGGCGGGGCACCGCAAGCTCACTAAATTGAGCCGTGCCGACAGAGCCATAGTGGCTAGGTATAGGCAGTCACATGGATACGAGTACCCTTATGTGCCTGAGCCAATCATGAGGGAAATAGAAGAAAATCGGGATAGCTGGCTCAGGGAGGCTGTGCAGGAATATCTTCGGACCAAGTTTGGTCAGGGAGGTTATCATAACGAGGATAAAATAAGTGAGTTGGTTAGGATCTGGAGCATAGGGAGGTGCATATACATGCACAGTGTGATGTATCGACCGGAGCATGGGTCGGTGCAATCTTTCTATGTGACCATCATGGATCATAATGGCCGAAGAATAAGAAAGCCAGATCCAAAACATTATTTGTAGGGTTCTCCACGTTGGGAGTACCCGTGTTTATTTTCTAGAACTACCTCATGTGCCAATGTTATGCTAACACTGCTATAATATGTGCTGTTTCCCAGGTTGTTCGCCGCAGGATGGTGCTGCTAGAGCTAGGTCCAAGTGGAGACCATTGGATTCCACCAGAGGGAGAGTGTAGCCCCCTGTAAACAGCACAGGCTATACCTATCTTCCTCCTACTGTGGTAAGTCCTGTTAGAGGCAGGCACCAGTAGTGATCATAGGTTTTCCCCCCTTCAAGCCCTGCTCTGATTGATAGATGCATGCCCCTGACTCTGCTGCAGGCACGAGACAAAGGGGAGGTACTGCTGACATCATAAGGGGTGGGGCTAAGCCTATTTAGCAGCCCATTCCTGTAAGTGACAGGTCTGTCGATTCTGGAGTCTACGAGGAGTGGACTCTGGAAGTCTGTCCTGGGAGTGAGAGGAGTATACCTAGCTCCGTCCTGGGAGCAGCAAGAGAGAGAACTCTGGCCTAGGACAATTGGAGAGCGAGCCAAGTTCAGGTGGGCCAATGCCCGTCACCCCAATGATGGGGTGATGGGGAGAATCCATTCCCCACCCAGAGGATACCCTCTGAGGTGGGCAGCGGGGTATTGAGGCCCCAGCCCAGTCCATCCTGTCGGAGTGTACACTTGGAGGGAAGGAGAGGAGGAAAGGCCTGTACAGATTGGAGGGCCATGTGATGTGGAGACATTGCTGTTGTTGTTGTGGCTGCTTGTCACTACGCCTGCCGGGCACTGCTCGACCCAATAAAGAGAGACATTACCTTTTTACCAACAACTGCTGTGTGATTCTGGAGCATCCACCCTGGGACCAGTGGTCACTCTTCTATACAGGTCCTACCCCATACCCTGGGAAGGTATAGAGGATGGAGGCGCTGCACCACCACTGAAATCATGGAGGCTACTACCCCAGAAGCCTGGTCCTGTGATCCCCCACACCACCGCGGGAGACTCAGGCCCTCCTTTTCCACACAGGTACGCACCACTCAGTACATGTAATCCACCCTCACACACCCTTGATATGTCAGATGAGTCTAGGGGGGGGGGGGAATAAGGGTTACACATATTGTACACCAATTGTAGTCATCAATATGAATCAATATTTTAACTTTAATTGTATGTATGTATGTTTGTATGTATGTATGTATGTATGTATATCTTTATTTATATAGCGCCATTAATGTACATAGCACTTCACAGCAGTAATACACGTGGCAATCATATAAGTAACAAATATTATAGGCTAAAGCAGTCAAATTCAGGGCATTATTAAAAACCCTGCTCTCTGATTGGTTAAAATTCCAGGCATTATCCAATCAGTAATGCCCAGAATTTAAGCAGCAGAATATGTAGTTTTCTATGTGTTTATTTCCAGCCAATCAGCTTTCAGAACAGCTGAGACAGGGCAGGGGATTCGTCTGATTGAAGTAACAGCTCTGAGACAGGGCAGGGGATTGGTCAGGACGTATCAGCCATGGGTTGACTCCTCCCCCTCCCGAGCTGACTGAGATTTTCTGAGCAGATTCAGTTGAATGGGAAGGAGGAGTCTGCAAAGAAGTAAGTGACTGTCTGCAGTTTCTTTTGTGGCTGCAGTTTGGGTGTGAGTGCTGTGCTGTTGTATATCTGTGTAGAGGTGCTGTGTGTGTATAGAGCTCCAGTGTGTGTGTTGTGTGTAGAGGTGCTGTGTATAGAGGTGCAGTGTTGTGCGTATGTTGTGTGTGTAGACAGAGGTGCTGTGTTGTGTATAGAGGTGCAGTGTTGTGTTTGTGTGAGGTGTGTGTAGAGGTGCTGTGTTGTGCTGTGTTGTGTGTAGAATTGGGGGTGGGAGTGCAAAGTTTAGTAAGTGGCTGCATCTTTTATTGTGGCTGCAGTGTGTGTTGTGTTGTGCTGTTGTATGTGTAGCACCAGTTTGTGTTTGTGTGTGTGTGTGTCAGTGTCAGCAGCAGTGTTTATGGGTGTAGCATGTGTGTGTTGCAGCAGAGTTTGTGTGTGTAGAGCTGCTTTGTTGTTTGTTCGCCTCGGGCCTTCAACTCTTCCAGCCAGGGCATTATTGGCCAGTAATGCCCTGTTCTTCGGGGATTATTACTTAAATACAAATGTGCTTCAGACATAAAAGTAACATTTAAGAAAAGGAGTACCTGCTCTGAAGAACTTGCCTTCTAATTGTAATGTAATTGAACAGTTAACATTTATTTTGTATTACTAGCATATCGCAGTTATTGCAATTTCGAGCTGTGCAAATGAGAATAAATGTCACAACCAGTATATAATGAGATAATTCTTTATGAATACTGCAGCAATTGTAAATATTATCGCCACAATCCCTCCCTCCCCCCTTCACCCACCACTACCCTGCTAACTTTAAACTCAGTATTGTTGACCTTTAGTGCATCAAGTCCTTTAAGTTGTTAGCCAGAATCAGAATGCTGGGAACATGACGGTGGGATAAAAATAATGATTTAATCAATTCTAACGTATTTACTGAAGAATTTAGGATCTATGTTATGTGACCTTTTAATATTATTATTTGAAAGCTTATTTTGGTAGTCGCACATACAGAATATGCCTGTAATGTTTCCTGATTGATGAAAAAAAGAAACAATATATTCCACTCTTTTGGAAAATATATATTTTTCAAATATTAAGAAATAAGAAATGATTTGCCATTAATAAAATGACTAAGCAAACAAAGTGCTCCAGTTAAAATGCTCACAAGAGACCAGCAAAACACCAACTTCTCAAGATGGATTACATACTGACACAAGTTCTTAAATGCTCATAATTACAGTAAATAAAATATAGTTCATTATACCAATTTCTAACACATTACAGAGTAGCAGATGATTCAATTTAAATGAATTAAATGTTAAATCCATTTATTCATGGGACAAATAGTTCAAGGGCTGTTTAGCATTTAGAGAGCCAAACCAACTTTACCAACTGATTTTGTAAAAACTGACTGTAGTTTATTAACCGTTAGAGTGCCCATATAACATGCCTGGTACGGTATGGGTGTATTTAAGCCATGGGTGCTTGCTCATTTGCCACGGGAAATGGAACCCCCTTCTCTTCTGTTTCCGGCATCCTGGTTGCAGCCATGCGATTTATTCCATAAGCAATCATATGACTGGATGTGCCGGAAGTCCGGAGGAACTCTGGTGCAGCCACTCACTGGCACTCTAAATGTTGAACAGAAAGTATTTTTTTTACATGTTGAAGCCATATATTTGGCTTATATCAGGTGTACTCAACTAGTTAGTGCTTATAAATCCTCCAAAAAACAGGCACACAGGTTTAAAATCTTTCATTGTTAACACCTATCCATTAATGGGAAAAGTAGTTTCACTGGGATAGCAGCCTTACATTCTTAAAATGCAGGTGCAGACACAAATCAATACACCAAGCTCACTATATTAGTAAAGTGGCAAAGTTTTATAGATCTCTGCGCAATAAATCATTGTTTTCAAAATGAGTACAGAGCAAGTTCAGTGGAAACTCCAACATTATATCACCATTTAATTCCACCTCTTCCCAGGGGAGAGCTGTTCAAGAAAGCTTTGTTTTGTGAAGACAAACAAACCTGATTTATTGTGCTGGCATCTATAAAAGTGTGCCAAATGAAAGGCTCAGTGAAGGGCAGCAATGACACCCATCAAAAATGTCCTTTGTCCAAAAAAAATACTACAAACGTCTTGATTGTTCTGATATTTTAAGAAATTGTAATCGGTAGTTAATCGGTAGATGAGTTTAAAGTTAATTGAACGATGCAAAAGTGTGGATCAAATTTTATTTCTACATCTTATCATGTGAAATAAGCGTCCAAAATAGATGTTAGGAAAATATGCAACCTCTAATCTATTCTCCCCACATCGTATTTATTTTACAATTTAAAATGAACACATTATTTTTGAAGGAAAGATCTAAGGACTGCCGATGAGCGAGACATTTGAACACATTCGCAAATCTTATATATAGAAACACAGAACTTGATGGCAGTTATTAGACAGTCCCTGGGTGGGCGTTTGTCCTGTCCTTTGTCACAAGCTACAATCCCTCTCTGGGCTGCATGTAGTAAACACAATAAACAATCCTTTGGTGTGTCTTCAATAAACCTAAGTAATATCTCAGGGGTTCACTTCAAGGTAGGATTAATAACTATGCCAACTTGGTTAGTTGCTCCATAGTAATCTGTAGCTGGATGTGGACAGTCTTGGTCAGTTACTGTACCTGGCTCACAGATATTCACAGGTGTGGTTGGCACATTTCTGCTGGTCTATTTTCCGGGGACTCCTGGCTTCAAATAGTTTCTTTCTTTGCTACCGTCAATAAAAAATCCCTATCCTGAGCTACTTACACATAAATACAAGAAACGTGGACTTTCTAGGAGGGGTGTGGTAGGACTTTTATACCATAGAGTTAACTCCTCCCTTCCAGTGATGTCCGATACCTAAGGAGTTTGAAATGGCCTGGCAGGTGCGCGCCAGTGGGTACAATAACTTGTTAGCCCCCATCCCTTTTTTTGCACGTGGCTAATATCTGCACAAGGGTGTCTACTCCCGCTAGAGCAGGGGTAGCCAACTCCAATCCTCAAGAGCTACCAACAGGTCAGGTTTTCAGGATATTCCTGCTTCAGCACAGGTTGCTTAGTCAAAAATTGAGCCACTGGTTATCCCTGCTTCAGCACAAGTGGCTCAATCAGTGGCTCAATCTTTGACTGAGCCACCTGTGCTGAAGCAGGGATATCCTGAAAACCTGACCTGTTGGTGGCCCTTGAGGACTGGAGTTGGCTACCACTTTGCTAGAGCATTGTGGGTGTCCCACTGGTACATCTGTACACTGTATGCTCATAAATGACTCTTCCACATCTAATTATCCCAATAACGGGAGCCTGGAGACAGAGGTCACGTCGCACAAACGTATATGTATTTACTGTATGTATGTATATTTTTATTTAGATAGCGCCAACAATGTACGCAGCTCTTTACAAAAGACACAACAGAACAGACGGAATTATTTAAAATAAAATAAGTGCAACAAACAAAAACAGACAGTAGGAAAGGAAATCCCTGCCTCAGAGAGCTTACAACCTAATTTGTAAATATTAACCGTACATCATTCTTTTGGCAACGTACAGTACTTAGTACCTGCTATTCATGGTTGTAGACAGTGGACCTGAGTGGCTAAGCTTACTAGTCTTGGAGGGAACGAGTACTTTTGTTCAATTTAAATTGCCCTGAATTGCATGACCTTGGAGACTGCAAGGAAGCTCCCCCTCCCTCCACTCTCAGTGACCCATACCTCATAATAACATAAGTAAATAAATGACCACAAACAAGGTCTGGAGGTACAAGGCTGCGCCCTTTTATTAAAACATGTTAACCTGATAAGTGCCAACCCCCTGCAGAGTGCTCACTCGTTGTGTAAAAGCCAATGGTACGCCAACCAAAGGCAACAACACACCTCCAATTTTTTACCCCACGGGGGTTACATAAATGGAGACTTATCTCACTCTCCTTCAAGGAACATCTGTCCTTTGTCTCATATTTTCCTCATTATCTTTCCTTCTTTTGCTTTTTATTTCATACAAATTCAACAAGTACAACATTAACCATATTAACAGTAGACACACAAAAGAGGGAGGGTGGGAAGGGATGTCTTGGCAGGGTGCAGACTGACCTCCCGCCCCTGCCACTGGCTATATGAAAACTCCCAGCCCCCAACAATGTCACCCCTACTGCCAGAAGGGTGGAGGAGGGGTAAGAGGTCAGGGAGCACACTGCCCATACCCTAAGGTAAGAGGAGCCTAGTCCCATTGGTTATGGTGCCTTGTTGCCAAGGGCTCGAGGTTACTAACTAAATTTCAGGTAAAAAGGATTATGAGTAAATCAGTGGCATAAACCACAGAATGCCCATCACATTTTGTATTTCCTACCAGTGTCAGGATTTGGTGTGTTTTAAATAATTTTAGCATTATTAGATGTAATTAAATGGATAGTGTTTTGTATATTTTCACTTTAGCAGCTAGTTTTTTTTTAACGTTATTCCCCAGTCCAGATAATATTTCGTTTTTTTTCTTTTATTTGCCACTTAATACTGTATAATCAGATAACAGAGCTTGTGCTGTAGCTTCTCTCTGATTTCATACATTTGATGTAATACATTGTTTAGACCTAATACATTAACAGATTGTAATTGGAATAATTCTCTTAATAAATTTCGCAGTTCATTGTTTTATTTTTATTTTTAATTTGAAGCAATTGTATTGTATTGTATGTCTTTATTTATATAGCGCCATTAATGTACATAGCGCTTCACAGAAGTAATACATGTGGTAATCAAATAATTACCAGATAATATAAATAACAGGTAATGGGAATAAGTGCTTCAGACATAAAAGTAACATTAAGGAAGAGGAGTCCCTGCCCCGAGGAGCTTACAGGCTAATTGTTAGGTAGGGAGAACGTACAGAGACAGTAGGAGGAAGTTCTGGTAAGTGCGTCTGCAGGGGGCCAAGCTTTATGTATCGTGTTCAGAATATCCACAGTGCTATTCATATGCTTCTTTAAGCAAGTGTGTCTTAAGTTGAGTCTTAAAGGTGGATAGAGAGGGTGCTAGTCGGGTACTGAGGGGAAGGCCATTCCAGAGGTGTGGGGCAGTCAGTGAAAAAGGTTTAAGGCGGGAGAGGGCTTTAGATACAAAGGGGGGAGAAAGAAGACTTCCTTGAGAAGAACGCAAGAGTCTGGATGGTGCATAACGAGAAATTAGGGCTGAGATGTAAGGAGGGGCAGAAGAGTGTAAAGCTTTAAAAGTGAGTAGAAGAATGGAGTGTGAGATGCGGGATTTGATCGGAAGCCAGGAGAGGGAAGAGTAGAGTGATTCTGGCAGCAGCGTTTAGGATAGATTGTAGGGGAGACAGGTGAGAGGCAGGAAGGCCGGATAGCAGGAAGTTACAGTAATCAAGACGGGAGAGAATGAGGGCCTGAGTCAGAGTTTTAGCAGTCGAGCAACAGAGGAAAGGGCGTATCTTTGTTATATTGCGGAGGAAAAAGCAACAGGTTTTAGAAATGTTTTGAATGTGAGGGGCGAATGTCAGAGAGGAGTCGAGTGTGACCCCTAGGCAGCGTGCTTGAGCTACTGGGTGAATGATCATAGTTCCAACAGTAATGTGGAAGGAGGTAGTAGGGCAGGGCCAGGTTTGGGAGGAAGTATGAGGAGCTATGTTTTAGCCATGTTGAGTTTAAGGCAACGGAGGGCCATCCAGAATGTTATAGCAGAGAGACATTCAGAAACTTTGGTTTGTACAGCAGGTGTAAGGTCAGGTGTTGAAAAGTATATTTGTGTGTCGTCAGCATAGAGGTGATAATTAAAACCAAAAGATGTCATTAGGTCACCTAGAGAGAGTGTGTATAGAGAAAAGAGAAGAGGTCCCAGGACAGAGACCTGGGGTAACCCCACAGAGAGAGATCAATAGAGGAGGAGGAGGTGTTAGCAGAAGAGACACTGAAAGTACGATGGGAGAGGTAGGATGAGATCCAGGATAGAGCTTTGTTCCGAATACCAAGGGTATTGAGAATGTGAAGGAGAAGAGGGTGGTCCACGGTGTCAAATGCTGCAGAGAGGTCGAGTAATATGAGCAGAGTGTAATGACCTCTGTCTTTGGCAGCTTGGAGGTCGTCAGTTATTTTAGTGAGGGCTGTTTCCGTGGAGTGAGCAGTGCGGAAGCCAGATTGTAGAAGGTCTAGGAGAGAATAGGTGTTGAGAAAATGGAGCAAGCGAGAGAATACAAGACGTTCAAGGAGTTTAGAGGCAAAAGGCAGGAGGGAGACAGGTCAATAGTTAGAAAGACAGGTAGGGTCAAGCTTGCTGTTCTTGAGTAATGGTATGACTGTTGCATGTTTGAAGGAGGATGGAAAGGTTCCAGAGCAGAGGGAGGAGTTAAAAATGTGTGTGAGCATAGGGATTATAGTAGGAGCAAGAGGTTTTAGGAGATGGGAGGGAATGGGTTCAAGAGGGCAAGTGGTAGAGGGAGAAGAGGCGATCAACAGCGACACATCCTCCTCTGAGACAGTGGAAAAAGAGTCAAGGAAGGCAGGAGGAGAGTTAGGAAGAGGTGTAGGATGGGAGGAAGAAACAGAGGAGATGTTCTGCCGTATGGATTCCACCTTTTCCTTAAAATAGTCAGCAAAGTCCTGAGCGGAGATGTAGGAAGGAGAGACAGCTGAGGGTGGTTTGAGTAGAGTATAAAAGACAGAGAACAGTCTGTGTGGATTAGACTTGTGCATGTTGATTAGAGAAGAAAAGTAGGCTTGTTTAGCTTGCAAGAGGGCAGAGTTGAAACAGGATAGCATACATTTGTAGTGAAGGAAGTCTGCGAGAGTATGAGATTTCCTCCAGAGGTGTTCAGAGGAACGAGTGGAGGAACGCAGCATGCGCGTGTGGGAATTTAGCCAGGGTCTAGGGTTAGAAGGGCGAGTGCGGCAGAGAGAAAGCGGAGCATGTAGATCAAGAGAGGAGGACAAGGCAGGGTTGCAGTTAATGACCAGGTTGTCAGGGTCTGTAGCAGTGCTGAGAGAGGAGAGGGAGGAGCGTAAAGTGGACTCAAAGTCAGGTAAGTGAATAGAGTGCAGGTTTCTGCAGAACCGGGGGGTAGATGGAGGTGGAGAAGGGGAGAAGCGAGATAGAGAGAACGAGATTAGGTGATGGTCAGAGAGAGGAAAAGGGGAAATGGAGAAATCAGAGAGAGAGAAGTTTTTAGTGAAAACCAGGTCTAAGTAGTGGCCATCCTTGTGGGTGCTGGCTGCAGTCCACTGTTGAAGGCCAAAAGAAGAGGTTAGAGAAAGAAAGCGGGAAGCCCAAGGGAGAGAGCGGTCATCAATGTGGAAATTGAAGTCCCCAAGAAGAAGAACAGGGGAGTCTGAGGAGAGGAAGAAAGAGAGCCATGATTCAAAGTGAGAGAGAAAGGCAGAAGGGGGATGAGTAGAGGTAGGTGGGTGATAGATGACCGCCACATGGACAGGGAGAGGAGAGAAAATCTGGACAGTGTGAGCCTCAAAGGAGGGAAATGCAAGAGATGGAGGAATAGAAAGGGTTCGGTAACTTCAGAGAGAGGAGAGCAGGAGCCCCACACCTCCACCCCTGCCATCAATTCGCGGAGTGTTGGAGAAGGAAAGGCCACCATAAGAGAGGGCAACTTCCAGAGCAGAGTCAGACTGAGTGAGCCAGGTCTCAGTTTTAGCAAATAGGAGCAGAGAGTGAGAGCGAAAGAAGTCATGCACAGAGAGGAACTTGTTAGAAAGGGAGCGAGCATTCCAAAGGGCACAGGAGAAAGGGAGAGAGGAGGGAGAGTGGTAGGGTATGGGTATGAGGTTGAAAGGGTTGACACCAGAAGGAGTAGAGGTTGCAATTGGCAGGCGAGGACGAGCAAATGTAGGAATAAGGCAGGGACCAGTTTTGGGAGAGATATCCCCAGAAGCAAGGAGGAGAAGCATGGATAGAAAGAGAATGTGTAAGGAGGATTTGAAAGGGTGTGTTTTAGTGCAGGGGATATAGCTGTGTGGTGTCAGAGGACGCAGGTAAGAAAGGAGTTCATGTGAAAAGAGAAGTGGTGAAGGAAGGAGAGATGGAGATATATGAATAGAGTTAGAGACATACTGAGGCTGGTAAAAAGAAGTGCATATTTTGAGAAGAAGTGAAGTCACAGCAAATATAAATGGTAAAGGCAGCATCATAGCAGTAATGATGCAGTCTGGTATAGATGATATCCTCCTTTCCAGCGTAAGCAATATTAATCTAATGTCCTATAATAAATGCTTTAGAAGTTTCCTATATAGTTGACATTGGAAGGTCATCAACCTCATTATTACAACAAAAACAAAAAAAGGTAATTAAGTATATTATTAATGAATGTAACCACAGCAAATTTCCAAGTAAATACTCATTATCAAGTCTCCAACCTACATATACTGCATTTTATCTTTCAAATAAAGATGAATGGGAGGCATTAATCACACGCACAAATTGGACCAACACTGAGATTTAACAAACTTGCAAATTCTGTAAAATTAAAGATCTGATGTGGAGATTTGTCATGTAGTTTGTGTATGACAAAGGAATATGAAAGGTGCATTTACAGTGGATAGCAGTAGCTAAATATCATTATATGAAATTGACAATAAACTGTATTCACGTTTGGATGCAATTCAACCTTCATTAAAGTTATAAGGGCATTAAAAGTTAATCATGTAGGGTATTGCTGCATATCAAACAGTCAATATTTGTAGTTATACTTCACTGCTTTCACTACTGTATCATCGAACAATGATTCTCTTTCTGATCTATTGTCCAGTATCTCACTCCCCCATCTGAATGGTCTTCTATACAGCTGAAACACAGAGTGGGGCTGAGCAAGACTATAACCTTTTCAAAACATTTACTGTACATTGTGTACTTGCACTGTCTTTACTGTTTACAGTATATTAATAATATAACATGTAAGGAATTGTGCTATATATTATGTAACACCTATAGCTTGCATCATTTGTGCTTAGAGTACAGGTATAATGAGTAGCTGGTCACATACAGGCTTACCTGTAGGCATGTGTGACAGGGGGTTAACAGCAACTGGCCACCTACTTGCATTACTCACCTCCCCGCAGCTAAATAAAAATGAGCACTGCCACCCCCACAACGGTCACGCCACACCCCTATTATGCTGCCAGGATTAATTTAGGGGCTTAACCCAAGGGGACCTCGGTCCACAGTTTAAAAAAAAAAAAGTATATGAAAATTAGGGCAATCTGTTCCTAAGGTACAAGGTACAATTAGAGCTCAAAGACAATACTCATTTTAGATATAATATTACAAAAGGTGTACAGTGCTTGTCAAAGAAAAAGCTGACAAAACGACATATAGTATAGGGCCAGATAGTTCATAAAATTAAACGGTGTAAAACAGAAAACTTATACTCAATATCCAACTAGCACCCTCTCTATGCACCTTTAAGACCCACCTTAAAACACACCTGCTTAACAAAGCATATGAGTACAGTAGCTCTGTGGCTGATACTATACACTGATTACTGATAACTCTTTATGGTGTGTATTTATGTGTGTATATACATGTATATATGCATGTATACATACACACACATACCATAAAGAGTCATCAGGATTAGTCATGTCAGGCTGAACTATTGTTGGCTACCCATCCCTTCTGATTGACTGTGGATGCTTGGCATCCACACCTGAACTAGAACTCCCAGCAGGAAGCCAACAAACAACAATGACGTCACTTCCGCTTATGCGCAGTCACTCACTTCCGTTTATATTTCGTGACAATTTTCAGGTTTTTTCCCTATGAGACATTTTTGTGGATGGCACTGCCACGAAAGAAGTTTCACTTCAATAAAGACATACACACATACATACCCTATACACCTAGCTATACATCATTAATAGTCTTGTAATGGGGCCATCCACCAGTGATGAAGAGAAAATGTAATATGTACGCACACACGCAATATGCTCACCTAAGAAAATCTGACTGTGTGGGGTTCACAATTTCTTTGTCTTTTGTCACACAAATTGTATTTGTGATGGTGATGTTTTTAATTAAAAATCAAAACACAATTTCAGTGACAAAACACAAAGAAGTGTGCATGGCACTAATATATTTATACTAGCTGTGAATTCCTCGTGTGTGTGTGTGACTGCGTGTGTGTAAGACTCTGGTTGTGTGTGTGTGACTGGTTGTGTGTGTGTGCGTGACTGTTTGTGTGTGAGTCTCTGTGTGTGTGTGACTGCGTAGAGGCTCGCGGCCCGTGGTGCCCATGCGCAGAGGCCCCATGCCACCGCCATGCACAGTGAACATGCGTCCTCTAAGAGGGGGGAGCACGTACAGTATGTACTTGGAGGTGGACAAGAAAGGTACTGTGCATGCGTGGTGGGGCCTGCAATCTCCTCTTCTGTGCATGCGCTGACTACAACCTCCATGCAGGCTGTTATGCGCATGCACGTCAGGCACATGCGTGTGCCCATTAGTAGCGTGACGTCACCTTTGTTACGGTTTTTCATTACAAGGCAATGCATTATTTCCCATGAAAACCCTGCAGGCGCCCCAAAAAAGTTTTACTTCAAAAACCTTTTCATCTGTGAAGATACCAGATGCCCTCATAGGCCTGTACCACATTTTTTCCTTTGTCTTGTGAGTGACTTTTTTTACAACTCGCCAGCTTGTGACAAGAAAATGTTTACATTTCCAATTTAATCAGAGTATAAAATACTCCATAACGCTCGTAATCACCAAATTGCTGGTACTCACATCCTTGCATTCCGGGGAATCTAACAAGTGCAAATGTATCACAGGTGCCAGTCTCCCTTTATACATTTGAGAGGGGAATCACGTATCTGATACTTGTAAATATAATATCTTCACATGTTATACATGACCACAATCATGTGTATTTTATGTTTACAATGTTATACCTGGGAATACCACTGAGCATGAATTATCTTTAAAAAAACTTCACTCTGTAATGATACGGATATAGGGGGTCACGCACTAAGCTCCGATAAGTCGTTATAAGAACGCAAAGGGCTCTTAGAACGGGATGTTGCGCTGAACGCGATTCACAGAGACACGCAAACAGGCACTTTGCGTTCTAAAACTGACTTTTTTCTGCAAATTTTTCTAAGTCCAACTTTGCTTGTTCGTTACCCTGTTTGCGTTCAATTCTGCCCTTCTGCGGGATACACTAAGCTATGCAACCTTAGCGTACGCGAAAGTTGCATTCAAGAAAACACGTCAGCTCAAGGCAGTCTCAAAAAAAAAAGCTGGACTTTTCTTTGTTTACATTTTTGCATGCGCAAAACCCATACAACAGGCCGGCGCGTGTCCCCGGCTGACCCTGCGGGGGTCCCTGAGGGAGACCGGGGGTCGCGCGGGTGTCCCCGGCTGACCCCGAGGGAGTCCCGGGGTACTCGCGGACCTGCGGTACCAATGTTGTGCCTACAAAAATAATAAACAATATTTATAACTAAATACACCCCACTAACACATACAATACAGTAATGGGCAAAATTACTATTATCCACATATGGATAATAATGCATTTGCCCATTTTAAATATATATAAATTACAATAAATACAGTAAATACATATTACACTTACCTTTTCCAGGCACCCACGATGAAGGCCGTCTTCATCCTTATCTTCATCCTGCCCATGTCCCTCCGGTGCTGTAAAACATACAGAAGAATAAAAACAGCCCCTGACCCCTTAATCACCTTAGCGGTCATTAACCGCTACAGTCATTAAGGGGTTAACCCACCCTCACCCACCACTCGGGAGGCCTAAATACCCTCCCCCACTACCCATCCCGTGAGGCCTAACCATCCTCACCCACTAACTCAGGTGGGTGGCCTACCCACATACCCTTGGGGCCAATACCCCCTTCCCCCACCCCCAGTACCCACAAGAAAAACAATACACAGGCCCACAATAAACATCATTATATTTATTCTATACATAACCCACCCCCTGTGTCCCCCCATAAATACATGATTTATTATTTTACATACAGGGTTAATACCCCAGGCCCCCGGGAGTCCCCGGTGGCCCGGACGGGTCACCTCACAGACCTCAAAGTAGCCCAGCACCGTGTTTCAAACAGGGTCTGGAGGCCTACGGGTGGTCCCCGTCAGGCGCCCTGGTCCACCAGGTGGTCTCCGCGGGTCACCGTGGGCCACAATGGGGTCTCCATGGTTAGGCCCACGGCTGTCTGGGGGGCCCCGGGTCAGACCCACAGGTGTCTGAAGGGGCCGCGGGTTGTTCCCACGGGGGTCTGTGGGCCCACGGGTGGTCCCTACGGGTCAGCGGTGCCCTCAACAGATGTGGGGCCACCGGTTCTTCCCCGCAGGTATCCCCTGTGGACACCTCCAGCCTGGTACCCGTGGAAAGCCCGAGGAGACCTCAGGTGGTCTCCAGAGGTCCCCCGCAGACCAAAAGGAACCAACCCTGTATGTAAAATGGGTGTATTCTATGTGATTTTTGGATGTAAATGCATTGTTTTTTATTCTCTATTATTGCCCCTGTATGTTATGTATATCTATCTATATGGATATACATACAGGGATAATAATTGATTGTTTTGCTAATGTTTATGTTCTTTTCATGTATTACAAATGTATTTAGCAGCTTTATTTATACATTGGTGTGTGTAATGTAATTTTTATTTAGTAACATGTAATTTTTAATGGTTTATTTCTGGTAGTTAGATTGGAATGATGGTGGTTACTTTGACTTAGAATTTATTTGGCAATGGTTTGGCTTTAGGAATTGAATAGTGAATTGTATAATTGATTTGGATTGTATTGTAATTGGTTTAGGAAATTGATTAATTGATTGATGGTAAATGTATTTATGTTGCTTATTTTCTATTTGATTTTGTGGATGGCATTGGTGGTTAGGGGACATTGTTCATAGTGTATTTTATTTTGAAATTGATTTTGCATAGTGTTACATGATGCACAGATTAATTGCATCATGTACACACTCATTGGAATTGTGTGACATTTGATATACATTTGTCTAGCTGCAGTTTTGTTGGGAGAGGACATATCATTTATTTTTAAAAGTGCTGCTGGATTAATTTTATTATGTGATAATTATGAGATTCAGATTTGATGTTTTTATGTATACATGTTTATGTAATCCTGAACCATTTATTTGTATATTGGTGTTATATGTATATATGTAAATAAGTATATATGTATATATATATATTTATATATATATATATATATATATATATATATATAATACTGAGTTAAGTTATGGTGAGTAAAAAAAGTGACAAAAACCCTCCACAGGAAAGCAAATATGCAAATATAGCTATATTTGCATATATATATATATATATTTATATAATATATATATATATATATATATATATATATATATCCCACTGTACAAATGAATGGGGGGCAGGGTGGGTGACCGGATGCCCATCATTGGCAGGGGGTAAGTAGAACACAATTTATTTATGCTGATTTATGTGTTTAATAATGGGCAAATAATCTATTATCCATATGTGGATAATAGTTATTTTGCACATTACTTTATTGTATGTGTTAGGGGGCGGGGGGATGTGTGTTGTATATTGCTATGTTTATTGGGGGCAATTGTCCCCAAAAAACATGCTATTGTGCCTTAAACCCTTCATTGCCTTAGCGGTTAGCCGCTGAGGTAATAAAGCTTTTTTAATGTATTTTTATTAATAGTGTGCGGGAGCAGGGGGTCCCCTGAGCTGAACCGCATTGATTTCTGCCTCAGAGACCCCCTGCTTCCTGAGTTACAGGTCAAGGTATGGGGCATCGGTGCCGGTGTTGCCGCCATCTTTATAGCGTCCCAGTCGCATCTTGTACGCTATAAAGATGGTGCGGCGACACTGGCACCGATGCCCCATACCTTGCCCTGTAACTCGGGAAGCAGGGGGTCTCTGAGGCAGAAATCAATGCGGTTCAGCTCAGGGGAACCCCTTCTCCGGCATACTATTATTAAAATGTACATTAATGCAGCTTCATTACCATTGCAGATAGCCGCTATGGTAAGGAATTATCGTTTATTGATATGTGTGTTTTGACAGTAGTGTAGATGTAGATGTGTAGGGGGTCTCCAGAGCTGAACTGCATTGGTTTCAGCCTCGGGGACCCCCTACTTCACGAGATACAGGCCCCGTTATGGGGTGCCGATATCCCCCGCAGAATTTAAATGTCCCGGTCACGTGACGCGGAAGCTTTGAAAGTGAAGGGGATACCGGCACCCCATAACGGGGCCTGTATCTCCTGAAGTAGGGGGTCCCCGGATCTGAAACCAATGCGGTTCAGCTCTGGAGACCCCCTGCTCATGTACACTATTATTAAAATGTATTTATTTTGTGTACGATCGCCTGTAACAGCCTTGCATGGAGATACAGAATCTCCATGCAAATGTTACAGGCGGCTTATTTTTTCTATCAGCTAGCGTACGTGAAATTTAAGAACGCTAGCAGGGGAAAAAAAGCAACACGTACGCTGTGGCTGTTTTGAGCAGGTACGTTAGAAAATGGACTCAAGGCCTTAGTGAATCGCGTCTACGGCCTCACTTTTTAACGGACGTGCTTTTTTTTCCCATCCGGACGCAAAAGCATTGAGCTTAGTGCATAGCCCCCATTGTCTCCTTTCTATCAACCTGGGTTAGTTATGTAAATTATCATCTTTTGAAGCTTTCCACTCCAGAGAAGCACCAGCCCCCTTGGTCAGTTTAATGTAAACAGTGAGGTATGGATATTTCTTGAACAAACAGAATGCATTCTCTTTCATTGTTAGATATCCCCTCTAGCCACAAACAAGTAACATTTTTTGACACATTGCTCTAACTAAAAATGTATTTTAGTAAGGGGGTTAGCCTCTTGGTTGCCATACTGCACATAGGCTTCAATTAGTACATGCTTTAGCATGACATTGTCCTTACCCCTTTCTCTGTGTTGATATAAATAAATCATACAGTATTATTCATATAACATGAGGACCGTAATACTTTACATGGCAGTCTGTCCAGTGTAGGGATTCCAGATAAACTTGCAATCTGTACGTAGCTATATTAATGTAATTACAAAATCCATTTGTGGGAGAACTGTAATGAACAGTACACTTCAATTCGTTAAGATGCCTTCTTCAAATCTAGGTGAGAATCTTACAAAATGCATAAAATAATGGTTGAAATGCTGTGTTCAATAACATGCAAACATGCAAACAGTGTAGTGGAGAAGTGCGCCTTGGCAGAAACCCTATACAGCTCAACCACATTACAACGCGAATCCGCTTATAACACGATACAAGCGTGGTTCCCAATTTTCGTATTTATGAATACTTTACAACACGATTATTGGTACAGTATCTTAAATACTTTATTGTACAATGCATATGTAACGGGTATTCCCTGTGAATACAGACGCTACTAATGCTGTATTTACCTGTGTGGCCCTCAGGAGCCTAAGCCTCTGCATGGAGAGCCTGGGGTACATATATATATCACAATATCTTGTGGTGCAACGCCTCCACCTGGGAGGGATCCCTCACAGGACACAACATAATAATACTCACTGGTATAAACAGAACGGTCTTTACTGAATACATGCACATATGTATACTTATACTCTATATGAATCTTAACAATACTCGCTCTCGTTGAGAGTATTATCCTTCCCAACCACCGTGTACCCTCACACCGTGTCCAAATGTACTATACAGGGTCCTTGGCCACTCTAACACGTAAGTGTCCCCAAGTGATACCTCCATCCTTTAGGCGTGCTTCTTGCGTTGCTGTACAGTGTTGGTGCACTTGTAGAATGATACCTGCCCGGGGTTCCGGCCCCGGGTTCCGCAGACTACCACAGGGATTCCGTCCGGTCCGACATCGTCATCCGCCAAAGCGTGGGGTGAATTCCGGTGTGGATAATATCACCGTAAGTCTCTGTGTCTTTGGTGGCATTCTGAGCCCAGAACCCACCTTGCAGGGCTGCGCTGCGTAGCACTGTATCCCTGACTACCAAACAGATAATGGGGCAGAGTCCCTATCTAGGGCCTGTCCCTATAGCACAACAAGCTGGGAATATGGCTCAGGATCTAACTGGGGCTAGGGGGCTGCTGGCCTAATGCAGTTGGTCACAGACCCCTGCACTCACCTCCTACCCCTAGCTCTTCCTGATCCTGACTGCGTGGCTCAGCGCGCAAAAATGTATCAATCCCTGAGAGCAGGGAGATACTCCAGCCCTATTGGCTCCCTGGCGTCAGGTGGTGCGCTCCTGAGGCTCATGGGACATGTAGTCCCTGCCCATATAGCCTCTCCTCATTTGCCGCCTCTTCGCACGCTTGCACTGCGCATGCGCAATCTCTCTGGGGGCCTCCGCAACTGCTGCTGTACTGCGCATGTGCGAAGGACAACATGGCGGTGCCCTGTACCGTCGGGCCGCCGCAGAGCCTCCGGAGCACCGAGCGCTCCCTGCTCGGCCCCCACCCTCCAGAGATGCCGGCGGGTCTGCCGCTTGGCTCCGGCGGCACTCGCCCTTGCCCCTGACAGCGGAGGTAACGAGGGTCCGGGGCAACACCTACAATTGTACATTAATTCTAACGCGATCCACTTATAACGCAATGCGATTCTTTGGACCCCAAGCACAGCGTTATAAGAGGGTTGAGCAGTATTTGGCGCACACCACACAGAAATAAACAGCACGTAGAATGATCGCATTGAAAATTATCTTTAATACGAAATTATGGTACTGAGATACTGTGCTTTAAAATAAATTGGGTCCGATTTACTTTAGGTACGGTATCTCAGTACCATAAATTTATATTAAAGATTATTTTTAATTTGATCATTCTACTTGCCGTTTATTTCTGTGTGGCATGCGCCGCAGATATAGGGTTTCTGCCAAGGCGCACCTCTCCAGTACACCTTTAATGTTCTCAAGTTACCTCTTTGGTTGCACCCACCATTTCACTCTATATACTAGACTGAGCGAGGTTTCTTCACTACTATGCACTTTTAAAAAAATGCCGCCGTAACAGAATTAACTTTTAAGGGCTCCAATTACACTTATGAAACACTTGTGAATAAAATGTTCCTATAATGTAATCAACTCAATTTCAAGTTGCTAACCAATATCTGGGGTTAGTCAACAATTAGCTAAATCTTCCTCTGCATGCTTTAAACGAAATACCCTTCTCAATTAAACAATTAGAAAATGTTTATTACAAAACATAGGGCCAGATTCACCACACTCTGTTACCCTATTGCAAGTGATGTTAACCTAAGTCAAGTTCTAGCACCTCTATAAAGACCAAAATCCACTTCCTCTGACCCCACCTCCTCCCCCAGTTTAGTAGACAATGTACAGTACTTCCAGTTAAGAAGAGATGTCCGTAGCACCCCTGATTCAAAAATTGATATTGTGTGGATTTTCAGATTTTTTTGTGGCAGATTAATTCATCGTCAGGGTTTATTTTTTTTTAAATTACGGGTGATTAATCAACCGTCTTTTTTTATTTGACGTCGCATTCGATATGAACACGGTCTGTGGACTGGATTTATGTTAAATCTGATGTCAGATTATTTCATATTTGTTCGAGAAAAATAGCATTATGGATGGATTTTAGATACTCTATAGCCATGGCTGGTCCAGCTATCTCTCTGCCTTCCCCTGTCATGTAAGTTCTAATAAGATGTAGACCGTGACAGGCTATCCTGTGGGGTTTTCCCCCTCCTCATGCTGATTTCCCGATGGTTCAGGAGTGGAGATGACACAGGGATCTGTGATAGCCAATGGTGGTACAGATACTGGACCCTCCCTCTTTGAGCTTAGGAAGGAAGTAGCTAAATATAGATTGAAGTTCAGCCCCTTAGGGGTGAGACCTTCAGTTGGTTCAGTTGGTTCCAGACTACCCCTTCAGGAGGTAGGAGGTTTCAGCTTCTCCTCCCGGCTGGGACTGAGACATGTGCTCAGCCCCTCATGGTCTGAGGCAATAATCTAATCCAGCGAGGCCTCACCATTACCCACAGGCCAGTACCATCCAGAAGCCAGGGATGAAGCCATTCAAGAAACCTTATTAACTGGGCATATGCTGCAATGACACCAGCAGTGGCTGCCATAATAAAAATCATCCTCATTTATACACTGGCGACACACTTTATTCGAGCTCGGCTAGTCCCACGAATTCGGGTATACCCGGGTGTATTGAGGTTTGTGACTGTTTTCTGCCCGAGTGCATTGAGGTATTTTCCAGGCAGGGATTGAAGCATTTTATTCCCGCTGGTTGCAATACTGCACAGTATATATATATATATACTGCATTACAATTCATGAATTTATGCCATCTGGTAGACACGCGAAGCATTGCAGCCTATTAAATCCTAATCATTATCATTTAACAGATCAGCCGCCCGTCAGCCAGGCATGAACCCAGGCTGGGAAGGCAAACGTAACGGGGCTTGTCAGAGGTGAGGAGCGGCGCATTCCAGGTATCTGCCAGGTACATACTGGGTATTTGCTCGAATAAAGTGTGTCGGTGCAGTACTTCTGGCTCCGCTGCAGTCTGTGTGGAGAGAGGTATTGGGAGTAAGACTGTCATAGCGGGGACTGCCTTCGGCACTGCTGAAGCCCCCACAGTATGTCTGGAGGCGCTGTCACCATGAAGGAAACAACCAGAGGAATCCCCACAAGTCTGCCCTGTACCACCACAACATCGCGGGCATCTCATCTCTCCTGTACCTCGCAGGTAATCAGCACTACACCTAGCAGTAGCATAGCCAAGATATACCAGCGGGGTGGTCAGGTGTTACAAATGTCATAAATATTGTAATGAAGTTGGTACAATCTAAAGTTGGATTATAACACACGGATCAGATTTTGAATGAAAAGTCCAGGAAAATCTGGGAAGGGGATTTCGACCAATCGCCCACCTCTACTAATTAGTGGCAGATAATGTCAGCCTATATCAGTGTCTTTTAACCTTTTTTTGCTTAAATATTCCTATAATTATATTGTGAAATTCTGCAGAACCCCAACACTCTCTAATAGTGCGTCTGAGATCAGAGACATTGTAAGAAACCCCAAGCCTCTCTAATAGCGCGTTTGAGATCAGATGCATTGTAAGGAACCCCAACCCTCTTTCATAGCGTGTCTGAGCCAGATGCATTGTAAGGAACCTCAACCCTCTCTAATAGCGCGTCTGAGATCAGATGTATTGTAAGGAACCCCAACCCTCTCTAATAGCGCGTCTGAGCCAGATGCATTGTAAGGAACCTCAACCCTCTCTAATAGCGTGTCTGAGATCAGATGCACTGTAAGGAACCCCAACCCTCTCTAATAGCGCGTCTGAGCCAGATGCATTGTAAGGAACCTCAACCCTCTCTAATAGCGTGTCTGAGATCAGATGCTTTGTAAGGAACCCCAACCCTCTCTAATAGCGCCAGATGCATTGTAAGGAACCTCAACCCTCTCTAATAGCGCGTCTGAGATCAGATGCATTGTAAATTCTTCTGTGTTTGGTATAATTTTCAAATGACCAGAAAATTGCAGGAAACCTTTTAGGGATGCCCGGGAAGAGAAAGGGTTCTTTGAAACCCCTGTTGAAAAACACTGGTCTATGTGTTAAAGCAGAACCCAAATATAAATATTTTGTCAAAACATGTTGCTGAGTTTTCACCTGTTACTTTTTAACTGACATTAGCTGTTACCATGGCAACTTCTAGCGGTTTAATTTGTGTTGTTGACAGTGACGTGTTTAATTTCTTTCTTTTACCTGAGGTTGAGAGAGAACTCTCGAAAGCTTGTCTTAAAGTATCCACTGTCCAAATAAAAAGGGTGTCACCTAATACTGAAGTGCTCTTTTTACCAAATTCTATCCATAGAATTCAACTACAGAAAGGGTGACATAGCTAAATAGAGCAGCAACAGGACATCACAACAATATAAAGAAAGGAACATTTATTTTTAGTAGTGAGAATACTTCTGTCTTTATATTCCCTTGCAATGCTTTCCCATCACCTTTCATTTTCTGGCATCTTGCTCTTTGAATTTATTAATAGTAAAGTACAAATGCGGTATGCATCTTGAGTCATTCTGTTTACTCTTTAAATGTATTTTTTTTATATGAGTTATAATTGGACTAAGCTAAAATATATGATTATAAAGACACATTTTCTAGGCTATGTTACCAGAAAATACAGATTTAGAGCTTTGTGGTGGCATAGAAGCAGTAGTCTACTACAGTACCGATCACGAGTGGTTTGTCTGGAGGTTAACATTAAATCAAATGGTCCTTTTATCGTTACATAAATGAACATTCCCCGACCTTGAAAATATTGCATGTTTTCAAAATGACTGGGAAGGGGAAAGATGCACTTATTCACTGAGCACTGAGTCATAACCTTCAGAGCTGACAAGTGTTCTCCACTCCAGAGCATGAGAAGGGGAATCACACATGTATGTGATGAGCATGCTACCCGTCTTCACCTCTCTGATGCGCGGGGGCAGAGGTATTACGTGAGTGGGTGGGGTTATAATGTGTGGGGGGCAGGGTTATGACATACTACAGGGCCAGAATTATGACTCGTGGGGCTATAACAAATGGGGGCAGGGTTGTGATGAATTGGGGTGGGCTAGGACTTTGTCTCGGGGGTCTCTCAGCTGCAAGAGATTGTAAGACATGGCTCTCATGGGTGAGGCTCACACAAATTGCGTGAGACATGTGTCGTTATTAAAAATGTGCTTCATTTGCTCACCGTAGATTTATTTGTTGGTAGGAGTTTTGGTCACAACAATTACATTAGTATACGTGTGTGTGTGTGTGTGTGTGTGTGTGTGTGTGTGTGTGTGTGTGTGTGTGTGTGTGTGTGTGTGTGTGTGTCTGTGTGTCTGTGTGTCTGTGTGTATATATATACATTTTAAGTTATGTGGGTGAGTTTTGGTCACAACAATTACATTAGTATACGTGTGTGTGTGTGTGTGTGTGTGTGTGTGTGTGTGTGTGTGTGTGTGTGTGTGTCTGTCTGTGTCTGTCTGTCTGTCTGTGTGTCTGTCTGTGTGTCTGTGTGTCTGTGTGTATATATATACATTTTAAGTTATGTGGGTGAAAAAGGCAATACAAACATCCACCGTTAGCATATAGCCAATAAAGAATATCACTTGTGAGCACATTCACATGTCTTAGACAGGTAGTGTAGGGTTGCAGACATATCTATCTATATGTATATATATATAGCCAGGTCCTCCGGTTCCTCTTTCTTGCCCTGCGCTGGTGGGGAACTGCGGGGGGCGGCCGCGTCGCCAGGGACTCCCAGAGGTAAATTGCAGGGCGCTGCCATGTGCGTGGTTTGCGCATGCACAGTAGCGTGATAGTTGCGGTGGCCCCTTCAGATGGTTCGCGCATGCGCAGGAAGAAGCGTGCGAAGCGGGACCAATCAGGAGCAGGCTCTGAGCTGGGACTACACTTCCATGAGCCTCAGCAGGGTCACAGTGTGTCAGGCAGCCAAAAAGGCTTGAGAATGGCAGGAGACAGGAAAGGGAAGCGTGCAACGGAGACCACGCTAGCCAGTGGGTCTTTGGGGAGCAAGGGGAGAGGAGGTGCGTAGTGCAGGGGGTCAGTGACCCACTGCATAGGCCAGGATATTCACCTAGGCCCGAGTGCAGGCCCTGAGTCACCACCAGCTTGTGGTACTGCAGGGAACAGCCCTAGATAGGGACCTTACCCCTTACTGATAGTAGCAGTCAGGGACACAGCATCTTCCTGAGCTACATGGTGACTTGTGGTTTGGGATCAAACTACATTGCGGAGTCAAGACTCGTGAGAGATCCCACTGACCGTGAGGGACTACTTGTGAGAGACGACTCTGGATCGGCGGATCCTTTTTGAAGTATCAGTGACTGGGTGCTGGAGCAGGTATTATTATAAGTGCATCAACACCGGTACCTGCAGGCGCTGATCTCGCCTTGGGGGTGGGTTCTTTGGGGACACTGAGGGGTTAAGTGACCAAGGAACTGGTTCAGTACATTGGACACGGTGTGGGGGTGCACACGGTGGTGGAAGAGGGACACTACTCCAGGGTGGAGCGTGGTCAGAGCCACCGGTGTAAGGTTTCTATGCAAGGTCAATCGTATATTGTGTGTATGCCATTATACCACTGCCAAGGTTATTGAAACTGCCAGATATGTTGTATGCTGATCACTGTTATATGTAATACACGTATATCTATGCTACACCACATATATAGTAAAAGGTTACAGAGTTGTGGATTGTCATTGTATTCTTGTCCAGGGGGATCTCACTTATCTGTGGCGGAGGCTCAGAACTCTGTGAGCCATCAGGTAGATGTATGTATATATGTATATATGTATATATGATCATGTACAGTATATACATATAAACATGTTTTCATAGATTAGTTTATTAATATATTTTTTTATAGGAAATGTATTTCTGGGTCCTTTATCATTTGTTTTTGAAATGTGTTTAGCTTTGTTTGTGTGTATGTATTTGTGAAAAACAATTATGTGTGCACACACATATACACACACACATATATTGGGTTTTATATTATTATGTATTTTATGCATTTTTATTAATTAGTTCCTTTACATTATGTATGATCATTATCACCCTGTTTTATTTGTGGTTAATACGCTCACTACTATTTGATATTCATGCAATGTGCTGTTATGTTTATTGGGACGGTTGTGGGTGTGCTCATTGGCTTCTCCCCAGTGTCTTTGTTCTTATGTGCGGGCACTGACGATTGGCCTCTGGTTGCTCCTCTAACTACTCCCCTTTGTGTGGGTGTGTATATATAGAACGAGTCCTCCACTATGTTACCATTCCATTTGAAAAAGTCACCGTAGTGTGACGAAACGCATCAGGGTACGTCATTACGACATTATGTCATCACGCAAGTGCGCACTTTACGACCGAAGAGAGCATGGAGCTGATTTGAGGCTGATACACTTGGAAATCGCACTGCAAGAGAGACACGGCTTTTTGTCCATCAGGAGCTATTGAAAGTGAACTGGATAGGATTTCGATCTGTTGGTGTGATCCAGGATGATGATACCCTGTTGGTGGTGATATTATCACAAACTGCTTGATTTTCTAATACTTTTGTGAGTGTCCTTAATCCCCTTGTCCTCTTTTTTACATTAAATGTACTTTTTTACACTACGGGACATGCGCTCTCTGTTCTCTTGTATATATATATATATATATATATATATTAAAATATATATATATATTAAAATATATATATATATTAAAATATATATATATTTACACTTAATTAGATGTTTTCTTTACAAGTAACAGTCAAAGACTGTTCATCACTTAATTTCTGATATCAGATTGCTGCCTGAGGCACTAGCACCAATTGTTCTTACGTGTATAACTTTACATTATTTAGAGTGGTTCTTAATAAGGATGCCTCATAGTAACCTGACAAGTATTGTATAGGTAACAAATGATTTTATATTTTAATGTATAGTTGATGGAAAAATGTTGCGTCGGTTTCAAATTACTGCAAACACGGACACGATTGTGGAGAAGCAATATCTTTTTGATAACTATAACTACATGATCCTAAATTAAATTGTAAAATATAGTTCATTCAGTAGTTCATTGTTATCTATGGCCTGTCTAACAAAAAGCCTCTTAGGCTCAAAATATGTCTGCTTATGTTCCTGGTAATGTACAGTGTTGCATTTCTTCTTTGTTAGAATGTTTAAGTTAGCATTGCCCTCTCCTTCCTCCTTTAAGATGGATTCATTGTTAGAATCCAAGAGGTGTGTGCTGTTCAGTGAATTAAGGAAGATGTTGAACTGCTAGTACTACTGTATGTCGTATCTATCACAAGACAGCAATGGCAACAAGGACATCAGAACACCTTATATATCCACCAGAACCATTTCTACAACACTTACTGTAAGCCCACTCCAATGCTTTAACAACCTGAGAGAGAGGGAGTCATTCACCATTATGTTGCTGCTATAAGACAGTTAGTGGTCACTTGCAAGTTCAGTTCTTTACAGAATGAAATGATACGTGAACAACATATCGATAAAGCAAACAGTCCTAGATGGTGCGAGAGATTGTTTATGGAGTTAGACATTGACATAGCAGAAAGCAATGGATTTGGGCTGCCACATGTTGACAGAGATGCTGGAGGCATAGACATTGGCTTGTCTAGTAACTTCTGGTGAAGGAACAAAGTTTGGCATCTAAGTACGGAGGTTGGAAAAATCAACACCAAATTCACAGTGCTTTTATTGTGTGGGAAGCCACCACACTGATGGCAGGAAAATGTCTACAGCTCGAAGGAAACAGTGTAACTGCAGTTATAAATTGAATCATTTTAACAGGCTTTATCAGGGCCATCCATGCCCGTTCAAACATGTAGAAGAGCATGCTGGCATTGATCCCAACCACACTCTGATTAATGCAGTGGGGAAGGAAAATGTAAGCTTCAAACTATGCAACTGCATTTTAGATAACGTTAAGATTCCAGATATCTTGGACACAGTAGCAGCAACTGAAGCATCAAGTGATCTAACCAGCTATAGTAGCACATTGATTGTTGTGTTGCATAGTGTAACCTTACATGTAACGTAATAAGAGAAGCAAACAAAATAATTGACAGCACACAAGTAAGTATGTGGAATATTTGGTGCAATGTGGAACAGGAAGGACCCTAATTCCTCCCAGCCAACAATCTAGAAAACAATAGTTCCTGGGAACTATTGTTTTCTAGGTAATAAAAGAAGCATTTAGGAAAATTACAGAGAAGTGTAAACCGCTTAGGGCTTGACTCACACTATGATGTTGGAGTTAAAGTAATTTGACCAGGGGCATGCATAAATCTATTTAGTGGACCTAAGCACCTGGATAGAAAAGTACCCAAAAAGGCATTTAATAGAACTGGCTGAAAATTTAAATTTGCCCGTAATCCACATCTGAATCCAAAGGTCTCGTCTGTGATTCAATCCCTGCATTAGCTTCCACTGACTGCTTGCAAAACTGTGGCAGCAGAGCTGCAGAAACTTTTGCGGGATGATATAATCAAAACCAATTTTTCTTCTTCATGGTTATTGAATGTAGTCATTACAGAAAAATGAAGGATGGGGGAATATGGCTATGTATTGACTTGTGCTCAGTAAACATAGCAATGATGCCAGATTGTTATTCAATGCCTACTACAGAAGATCTGATTGCACAGTAAGATATGAAGTGGGTGAAAATTACATGCGAGTAGGATGTGAATGTAAATGGCCCCACCATGGTACAAGAAATCACCCCCACGTTGCCTGTTTGGGGAGAAACATCTGTACATCATATAGAACCACAGCCAATACCTGTCATAACCAAAGAAATATAAAGACATTCAGGAAGGGCTAGGGTGCTACCTAGAGATTTGATGGATTATGTGCTACATTAATATGCTTCTTCTCATCCCACATGCTTTGTTTGTGTTAGTCTCTATAGATCGTCTCTATTGCCATGGTAACGTAATGTCATGACGTCATTTGACGCAGCGACCCGCGTTGCAATGGCTGCGAGACGTCGTGTGACATCACGTTGTTGGTGACGTCCGCGGCATCATTTGACACTACGATTCGGAAGGAGAAGGAGAGCAGCAGCAAAGAGGCGGCCACCACAGTCAATTGCCTTCCCATCAGGCCCGATAGGCCCCAGAGCGCGGCAAATGTACATTTTGCCATCCTAGGCCCGGGACTGACGGGCCTTATCAGAAATCTGCCATTGGGGATGAGAGAAGTGAAACTGTATGGATGTTTTTGCTACAATATATACAAATACAGTGTGTGATTGTGTACAGCTCCTCTTACAATACCTTTTTGCGCTACAGAATTGCAGTCTGATGGAAGCTTCTGTATTCTTCTTTGCTGCACAGTCTGCATTTTATATAAGATAAATATATCTTGAATGTACTGCTGCGGCCAGCTTTATCCTAACGTTTGCCCGGAATTTATCAGCCGTAAACTGGTGCAAAAATAGCGCAAGAAACCGAAGTAGAGATTTCTTATGACTACTTATTTTGCAGCAATAAATAATTTATTAAAATATATTAATTTTATAAAATGTGCTATCAAACTAAAGGCATGAACTGTACAAAAGGAATTAATTTCAATGTGAAAAAGGTGCTCATCTGAAGGAGTAGTTCCCGAAATGTTGTGCAGGAATTTGAGTATGTACATTCGGGAATAAAGTAGAGGCAGAGGTAATGAGAAGAACTGAGTGATCAAGGACTATGGAGAATAGTAATTAGAAAAACCAAGTGCAATCAATAAAAAAACAGAGGGTTTAATGTACAAAAGTGTAAGTACACATGACAAACTAACTCTGATGCGTTTCGTTCCTGGTGTGGAACTTTGTCAAAGAGTACTGGTTAAGTCTCCAGGTGATCTATAAATAGGTACTCCTGATTTCTGATAGGATGAATAATTAGAGGTGTGTTAAGTTATACACACCTGTAGAATACTCAATTTAACCTGAGCTTTCAAACACTCCAGGACAAAAATTGGGGAGTCTCCTATATTATAAGATCACATAGAGACCAAAGAACCATATAAAGAACAAGTGCACATCACAAACATAACAGATAAAATTAAAAATTAAAAACAGGCTTTTTATAATGCAATCATCCACAACCAAATAGACATGTTAAGTGGACAAAAAAACTCAAAAGTAACCAGTAAGTGTAACAATGAGTACTTGAATAAGCAACAAGTGTAACTATATCTAAATGTACAGTATACAGATATAAAACTAAACAATAATAGTAATGTATAAAAACTATAATAATAAACCAAATAATTAATTAATATTATAATTAAGTAAAAATGGATATGTACTGTACATGAAATTATATGATATCGAACCTAATAAATCAAACAATATGAATAATATAAAACTATAAATAAATGTTAAATACATTTTTAATTAAATGTATATATCTAATAGTCATTGTATATAGATTGAAAATACCTAATACATATATGGAATATAGAAATCAATATGTAAAGGACTGGATCAACTCTGAATAGTCTGAACTGGAACTATCAATCTGTTAAGAAATATTTAAGTTCCCAGTCCATATTCATTCCTGATGGATACAGAGTATTCAAACAGTATCTCCAAAACATCTCTGTCTTATTCAATTTGTCTAGTCTATAACCCTCTTGAGGGTGATGGGGAATATGTTCTATCCCTGAGAAGGAAAAATTGGCTATTCCGCCATGGGAACAGGTTAAGAAGTGGCGTGCACCCAGATGTGATATATCTCTCTTTTTAATAAGTCATACAAGTTAAATTATTCTGGACCTTAACGGTCTTATAGTACGGCCAATATATTTTTTATGACAGCCACATTCCAGAACATAAATTACGAAACTGGTGTGACAGTTTAGGAAGTTATTAATGCGATAAGAAGACTTAGTACGCACCATAGATGTAATAGAATTGGCATATTGGCACATGGAACAATAGAATTGGCATATTGGGACATGGAACAATAGAATTGGCATATTGGGACATGGAACAATAGAATTGGCATATTGGGACATGGAACAATAGAATTGGCATATTGGCACATGGAACACCTGACACAGGCAAATAAGCCTTTTGGAATACCTTGTATCTTAGAATGAAAAGGTCTTGAATCAAACAAGCTAGGTGACAGATGAGATGCTAATGTCTTAGCTTTTTTTTTAAACAAGCTTTGGTCCACCCAGTATAACTGAGGCAATAGCCTTGTCTAATGATAAGGTGTTCCAGTGTTTTTTGAATAATGGCGCGAATGGGATGTGCCTGTCTGTTATATATAGTTATAAACATAGGACAGTTCTGATCACTGTTGGCATATTGATGAGATCAAGTCCTATGTTTAGAAAGTCTCAGTTTCTGATTAATGAGATCATTTCTGTCCAGGGGATAAGCATAACTAAAAGCTTCCTGAACATCTTTAGCTTTTATAGCCTCTTGCAATAAACCGATCAGTCATTAGCAGTGGTGGGATTCAATTTTTTTAGCAACAGGTTCTCTCTAACCGGGGGGAGGCGGGGGAAGAGAAGAGAGACGGGGGGGGAGAGAGATTGGTGGGGGAAGAGAGACGGGGGAAAGAGAGATGGGGGGGAAAGAGAGGGGGGGGGAAAGAGAGGCGGGGGGATAAGAGAGACGGTGTGGAGGGGGAAAGAGAGACAGTGGGGGGGGGAAAGAGAGACGTGGCAGGGGGGAAAAGAGATACAGGGGGGAGCAGAGAAACCAGGGTTGGGGGGGGGAGAGCAGAGAAACCAGGGTGGGGGGGGGAGAGCAGAGAAACCAGGGTAGGGGGGGTGAGCAGAGAAACCAGGGGGGAGAGCAGAGAGACAGGGGGGAGAGCAGAGAGACAGGGGGGAGAGCAGAGAGATAGGGGGAGAGCAGAGAGATGGGGGAGAGCAGAGAGACAGGGGGAGAGCAGAGAGATGGGGGAGAGCAGAGAGACAGGGGGAGAGCAGAGAGACAGGGGGAGAGCAGAGAGACAGGGGGAGAGCAGAGAGACATGGGGGAGAGCAGAGAGACATGGGGGAGAGCAGAGAAATCAGGGGGGAGAGCAAAGAAATCATGAGGGGGAAGCAGAGAAACCAGGGGAGGGGGGGAGCAGAGAAACCAGGGGAGGGGGTGGAGGAGAGAAACCAGGGGAGGGGGGGAGCAGAGAAACCAGGGGAGAGCAAAGAAACCAGGGGATGGGGGGAACAGAGAAATAAGGGGAGAGCAGAGAGACGGGGGAGCAGAGAGACAGGGGGAGCCGAGAGACAGGGGGGAGACCAGAGAGACGGGAAGAGCAGAGAAATCAAGGGGGAGAGCAGAGAAATCAGGGGGGGGAGCAGAGAGACCAGGGTAGTGGAGCAGAGAGACCAGGGTAGTGGAGCAGAGAGACCACGGTAGGGGAGCAGAGAGACCAGTGGGACCCAGTGCAATGCATTTTCCAAAGTGCAACTTGCAAGCAGTGCAAGTACAAATTTGATACATTTTATGTTTTTCTCTCTCAGCTAAAACAGTGTTCCAGGGGGGGAGACGGGGAGAGGGGGGGTTGTGTGCCAGTTTAACTGAGCGGCTGCCTGCAACGCTTAGTAGTGAGACAGTTTTGGAGCAGCCAGCAGCAGCAGGCAAGTTCTCTCCTTCAACTTCTTATTGGAGTGATGCCAGCTTGTTTAACTAGGCATACTCTTACCCCCTCTCCCCCTTCCCCCCCACCTCAGTGGCGCTGTGAAGGTGTACAGGCAGAGCGGAGGCTGAGTGCTTCTCCGCAGGAGGTCTAAGCATCAGCAGCAGCAGGACACAGAGGGGGGAAGGGGGAAGGCAACCGGTTCTAAGAACTGAGAAAATTTTAGGCTCCGGTTCTCACAAACCGGTGCAAACCGGCAGAATCCCACCACTGGATTAGTTGTGATTGTACAAGACACGCCTCCATTATCTGAACATAACCTTTTAAGTCTAACAAATTGTGCCTTGGGATGCTTTTGATCAGAGATTTAGGATGGAAACTCTGAGCACAAAGTAGGGAATTCTTAGAATGAATTTTCCTAAAAATATCTGTCTGAAAAGTCTTAGTATTTAGATGTACAGTGTCACATTTAAATAATTGACATTGTGTAAGTTGTGCTCATAAGTGAAACGTAAATTTAAATCATTAGTGTTCAAGTTTTGAATGAAGGTGAATAGTGAATTATCACCCCAATCCCACACCATAATTAGATCATCAATGTATCTTTTATAGAAAAAAATCGTGTTCACGGAATCAATTAGTGTCGTGATAAATGTGTTGCAATTCCTATAAACAAATTGGCATAAGAAGGTGCAAACGAAGTACACATTGCTGTGCCTTTCTTTTGTAAATAAAATTGTGCATCAAATAAGAAATAATTATGAGTAAGTAAAAAAGTGATGGATTCCAATAATAAGGACCATTGTGAAATAGGAAGATCAGATCATTCTAAACAGTGCCGAACAGCTAAGAGCCCATGTCTGTGTTCTATAATGGAATACAGAAAAGTCACATCTAAGTTGACCAATCTGTATTGCCTATGCCAATGTATATCCTGCAAAGCGACAATAAGATCTGAAGTATCCCTATTATATGAGGGCAAATCGAAGACCAATGGTTGAAGAAAGCTGTCCACATACCGCGATAAACCATCTCCCAAAGATCCAATACTCGCTACTATAGGCAGTCCAGAGGATCGAGCATGACTTATGGATCTTTGGGAGATGGTGGAATATCAGAATCACGGGACGTGGACAGCTCAAGAATTCACATTCATTCATGTTCAACACGCACAAAATTTTCCCCAAATCAATAATCTCATGTAGTTCCCCCAAATATTTAGACACGGGGTCGCCTGTTAGATGTAAATAGAAATTTGTGTCATTAAGTTGTCTGAGTGCATCTCGCTGATATTGCGTGGTCGACTGTATGACAAGGGCACCCCCTTTATCTGCATTTTGTATAACAATAGCACTGTTATTCTTTAATTTATCAAGATGTTGAATTTCTGAAAAAGTAAGATTGTTAGAAACTCTTTGTGAATAGGAAAAGCCACTGGCCAAAATTCTCAAGTCCTGTTTCACTAATCTCTCAAAAGTGGTGATAAATGGTCCTTAATTGGAGTTAGGACAGAAGATCGGTTTCCGTCTCAAGCCCGAATCCTGATGGCTGAAGAAGTGTTGAGTGAATGTATTAATTGCTATATCCTGTTCTTCTAGAAGATCATTCATATCAGATAAAGCACATTAATCCCGAAGTTGAAGGGACATGATGAAATATTAGTATTCAATACTGTTGGATCTGTAGATAAATGTTCTGTCACCCTCTGTAGATCTCCAGTCAAGTGCTACTATTTTTTCTAGTTCATTGTATGATGTGCTAGTAATTCACTCATCCTGGCCAGCACACAATAAAACCTGGGGGCTGTTATCTGCTAGGTGAAGCGCTTGGGAACACTGGGGAAAGTGGGAGAGGGTGCGGACACATGTCGAGGGAACACGTACTCCAAGAGTGGAGCAATTATTCCTCCCTGACAGTGATCTGCAGGAGGTTTCATGCTAAACTGGAAACCAAAGCCTTGGTCCTAGCCCAGGCGGCTCGATTCCCATTGGTCTGTTTGAATTTCCCACTTTTCTTAAGACCGCCCCTGTGGGCTGTACTAAAGCACTGTACCCGCCCACAGTCCTGTCTCGAATGAGCCCTGAACCTCTGATTGGCTCAGTGAAGACAATCTCTTCGCTGATTGGGCAGCACCCGGTTTTCCATAGTTTCAGATAGATGGAAAGTATGTAAGCCGGCGCCAATCAGAGCTCCACAGTTATTCCATGGTTTAGAGCTAGTCCTGGTGTCAGAGACTTGAGGGAAATTTTAACCAAGGACCAAGTGGCTATCATCCGAAGGTACAGGGATTCTCTGTGATGGACGAATACAAGAAGACGTTCTGGATAAGCTATTTACGTCAGCAACCAGCACATATTGAGCTGGGATTCCCTCTGTATTCCTCTGTTTTGGGAAGTTAAGCCTGTATCTGTGCCTTGTGTTGCTCCTCTTGACTCTGTTTTTGAGTCAGTTTTTAACTCCTACTGTAGTTCTGTCTGGTGCTTGCGATCCCTCTGTAATTGTCTGGTGTCCCATGACAGCAGCCATATTTAAGTGTCCAGGAAGAATAAGAGTAACTAAACCAGTAAGTAACCGGTGGGTCCCAGGGACTAAAATAAAAAGATGTGGTTCAGGTTCAGAGGACCCCTTGGTTCAAAATCTGTAAAAAAATAAATCTACATATTAAATGTACAGGATTGTGGCTTTAACTAGACTTTAGAGATGTTTCCATTGGTGTAGTCTTTATTAATTGTATCTTCTCCTTAACGTTGGTTACAATAATTGCACACTTTCCTCCAAATAATATATTTATAATTTAGCAAAAAGTTCCATTCTACTTGACAAACCTGAAGGATATAATCTTGTATGAATGTTGGCCATTCTGTAGATATATCCTGTTGTCACCTCACTCAGTGTTCACTAAATTATGGCTCCTAGATTTTCTTCCTGTTCTCTTTTTTCAAACGAATTATCCCTTAGCAAGTACTATAATTTATAATAAGTATATAATAGCACTGCTTTATTCTTTATAGTGCTATTATTGAGCACATCACCAAACATAACGTATAAATTAAATGACTTGTCTTGGTTTTTCAGATATTCAATAATTATGTCATTATTGATCATATTTAATCATCATATAAATTGCTCAATTGAAATGACTGCAAAAACACAGGCATGAGAAAGAGGCAAACTGAGCCCAGAAACATTGTGACTGTGCACCTTACTGTTCTGCATAACATATGCATTGTTCACAATTGTATTCTGAATTCTGTATTTGGAAAAATTATGCTTTGACTTTAATGGGGAAAAAAATACTAAAATAATTTATGGACTGTAGCATATAATTTTTTTTTCCCTTTGTGATTACAGACTTGAAGTAACACCTTCCTGGCACTTATCTGACACCAAAACACTGTTATATATTTCTTTGAAAATACCCGTATAACTAATGCATTGTAAACTCTTCTTTTTCATTTTTAGATGTACACCATCTTGCTCACTGTACTGAAACTATCCTTGGTAAAGTAGCCAATAACCTTCCTGCTAATGAACCACAAAGTCATTCAACTGTCCTTATTCTTCCCATTCTTCCCATCTGTAAACCACTCTGCTCTCTTTCAAAATGTCCCAATATCTTGTGATCTGTAATTAACTCATATCCCGGATCTCTTCTTGCCACTGCTATCATTCCTTCATACTAGATCTTTATCTGTTTGTATTGTCCTACAGTATATGTTGATATGCCTCCAATGCTTCCTTTTGAGGCTTCTCCTTGTTTTATCTACTGTACTTACACCTTAATTCTCCTGCAACAGCCAATGTCTGTAACTCCTGCACATACAGTACTGTAATTGCACCTCCTCTACTTCCGACTTACCACCACTACACCTGGCAATTGGGGGCCTATGTATGAAGAAAGATGCATTTGGATGTGAAAAAAAAGCCTTCTATTCTGTCCAAAGCGTGACACATTTAATAAGTGTATATTTACTGTTGATGAATTTGGGGCATGCTGTGCTGCTATACTACACTAAAAAAGGACATGCCACCTTTAAAGAAACTAACGCAGAAAATCATCAAGAAAAGTAAAATTTCTTAACACACATATCTGCACCGATATGCAAATGTTAGCCCACTCTACCTCCTACCACTTGCTACATAAATCCCTCATCTCGTCACAGACAAACAACCAAACATGTGGCAACTAAGATTACTGCCTATACAAAGCCTGGTGCAGGTATTTTTGAGCATGATTTGCATTTAAATAAAGACTCACTGCAATCATGGGACAAAGCGCACCGGGCGATCTAGGAGCGTTGTACGATCACGGTAGTGGGAGCGCCGGACGATCACGGGACTAGGAGCATTGGGCGATCACAGGACTAAGAGCTCCAGGTTGCCAAAGGGCGGTGAATTGTATAGCGGTGACCTGCAAAATGTCCCATTCCGCTCACTGTCACCCAGAACTGTCTGGATCTTCTCTTCTGCAATCACTATACTGACTTCATAATAAATATACAGCTCAACCCCGTTATAACACGATCTGTTACATCGCAAATCCGCTTATAACACGATACAAGCGTGGTTCCCAATTTTTGTATTTATGAATACTTTACAACACGATTATTGGTATCTTAAATACTTTATTGTACAATGCATACAATTGTACATTATTTCTAATGTGGTCTGCTTATAACGCGATGTGATTCTTTGGATCCCAAGCACAGCGTTATAAGGGGGCTGAGCTGTATATAATATATATTGTTTTTAATATTCCCTCCCACCAAGTAAGAGTGTACTGTAGCAATAAGTACAGAACTATATAAAATAGAACATCTTTTATCTGGACATTATAGCAGCACAATCTTCACAACAGTCTAATATGACTATTATTACATGATATTTGTTCATTGTCAATTGATGTCTTAGTTCCCAAAAAGTAAATAATACACATAAGAAGCACCAAATTGCAGTCAAACTAATGTTATATATTTGAAAACAAACTGTAAACTAGAACTATAATCAACCTAGCACATCTTATGTAAATAATTATGCTGCATAAATATTCATCTAACTAATAATATTTTGATAAAATTAATGATAATAAGATTAGAAAATAATAATTAGTAAATTTAAAATTAGCTTGTGCATATTGATGGTTATTCAGAAGATACATTTAATATTTATATAAGTGATAATGATAGTTTAATTACAATCTGTTCATTTACTCAAAAAGAAAACTTTTATACCAATTATAGAAAAGCACCCTCTATGTTATCGTCATAGGTTGTGTCAATTTGTTTTTAAAGATTAATGACAAGTAGACAGTAGACAAATTAGTCTCAGAAAGAGTAATATACTTTGTAGGTTATGATACTTTTTAATGGACCAAAATATAAATCTTACAAGGTTCATTGTGCATAAACTTTTGAAGTCTCTTTACCAGACTCACTTAAGTAGAGGTAATTCAGGTGTCTAGAAGATTAGCATACTATAGCTGGGGTATTGTACTCTGGCATATTCAGGATAAATATTCTGAGGCAGGGGTATTGTCCTCAGTAATAAGTGTGACGTGTGAACAGACAGAGTTGTGAATAGGGCTGGTGACAGCTCCCACTCTCCCTAACATGTGCTGTAGGCGTTTGAGGTTTCCATAGTGCGTCATTAATCTACAGTCCTAATTCAAGCCATTTTTCCTGCACTTTCAGTTCCTATGGCCTTCTGTTCAAAGTGTTGCTGGAGTTACCCTTAAAACTAATACAGTTAAATCAGAAGAAGAATGTCCGTGAGGTGAAAAGTGCGTACGAACTGGTGTTCTGGGTCAGGGTCAGATATGCTGAATCTGTGGCGGTTCATCTTTTTGTGACGCTTGTTTGGTTCCCCGAACATACTTCATATTAAGGCATTTCTTACATCGGATAAGATTGACTACATCGCTTCAATTGCAGGTGAATGATCCTTATACTTCTATGGTTCAATGATGTTCGGTGTAGATTGTAGTTCTGTTGAAATACCCCGGCTACAGTACGCCAATCTTCTAAACACCTCATAAACAGATAAAGAGTCCTGCTGTAATAAACCTCATGCAGTATGTATGAAAGTCTCCCATCTCCAGTTTAGAGATCATATCTGTTATAGAGACCTCTGCAGTATGGAAAGCTTATGCACATAAAAATTTGTACTGCATACATACACACACATTATATATATAATACACGTTATTGCACCTATTATCGCACGATAATACTTGCACAAGCAGAAGCACATTAACACGTTATCATGCCATTTGCAATTCAATACAATTAAGACACAAGTTGCTTTTTCTCTTAAGGCCACACTGCATTAAGGGCATGCACCAATTAGTATTATTTTTTTCTATTTCTATTTTTGCCCCTATTCTTTAATTGTATCAATTGTTGTTTTCCCTTATTTCTAGCCGACTTGAACTTCTGGTGTCTTTAGCACGAACTAATGCATGTTGATTGGTCTGCAGAACAACCTCCTATTTGCAGTAATGAGTGATGGACAGAAATGATAGAGAAAGTGTATCAAAACATTTCAGCATCCATAGTTTCAAACATCATTACTTGACTGCAATTTATCAAGCCATTAAAAATTGGCAACTATTTATGGTAAACAGTGAAGAAATATAACAGGACAAGTATTTATTTCTAAGATGTTTTACCAGGAAGTAATACATTGAGAGTTACCTCTCGTTTTCAAGTATCTCCTGGGCACAGAGTTAAGATGACAAATACATGTTACAAATACATAGTTACAATGAATGAAAAGGGTTATACAGTACATTATATACTAGTACTATACATATACTTTACATATTGTAAAACTTGTTATAAACTTGCCTTTGTAAAATCTGGGGCTATCACCAACAAGATCCAGGTACATGCTGGGTACATCCTGGGTACATGCTGGGTTCATGCTGCAACATTTCAGTGACATTTCTGCAGAGACTAATAGCCCATCAGATTAACACAGCAGGGGTCCCTGGCAGTCCCATTCAGTTTGAATGGGACTGCCAGGGACCCCCGCTTTTAATCCGATGGGCCATTAGTCTGTCTGCAGAAATGTCACTGAAATGTTGCAGCATGTACCCAGGATGTACCCAGGATGTACCTGGGTCTTGTTGGCGATTGCCCCAGATTTGTTTTAGAATACTCGTCGGCACTACAGTACATGATATTACTATCATAAGAGCCACAAAGTGGCTCTGTTGGGTATATTGTGGTTGCAAATTGATTTGGTTTCCATTTGTGCTGCTTCGTGTCATGGGAGACCAGGCATTTACACCTTTTTATCAGGATCATTCATTGAGCAAAACAGGTAAAGTGAAATAAATTGTGATTTATTCGCACGAAAAGGCATACACACAATGATACACAAACTACATAAGAAAAGACACACTTACTTGGAACTGGGGTACAAAATAGACTGTCCTAGCTGCTGTGCACTCTAAAACAGAGTTTTTCCTTGACCGGAACTAAAATCGGGTTGAAATCCCAACCGCTCCCTTCGTTTATGAGAACTTGGCCGGCAAAAGCTGGACTTAGAATATTTTCCGGGTAGATTTTTCTGAAGCTGGTGCCTTGCTATTCGCGCAAGAGCACTTTTAAGCACATTCAAAAATCCCGCCGCAGTTCTGGTGCTGAGAATCTCTCGACTGATTGGCTGAGGGGTTTCTTATAGTATTTTGGAGTTCATTCACAAAATACTACAGCTAATCCCAGCGTGGGAACTTTCTTACTAGCCAATCAGAATGATACCGGTCTGGGAATCTGGGTAAGTGGAGAATCTGAGTCTGCCAAGGAACATGCACAAGTTTGCCACCTTAGTTCCTTGCTATTCAGATGCCACCCGATGGGTCAGGCTCCTCCAAGTCTGGTGGGGCAAATGGTAGTCTGGATGACTTCCATTCATCCCAGGACGATGATACTTGAGCCCTTCCCTCCTACCCTAATGGTCTTCACACCTCAGGCATCCTATGATGTTTCAGCAGACTCACTGGCACCAAGTTTGTAGCCCTATTAGCCTGTCTGAACATTGGTTGTATTGTATTGTATTGTATGTCTTTATTTATAGAGCGCCATAAATGTACATAGCGCTTCACAGTAGTAATACATGTGGTAATCGAATAAATAACAGATAATATAAATAACAGATCATGGGAATAAGTGCTTTAGACAAACATAACATTAAGGAAGAGGAGTCCCTGCCCCGAGGAGCTTACAATCTAATTGGTAGGTAGGGAGAACGTACAGAGACAGGAGGAGGGAGTTCTGGTAAGTGCGTCTGCAGAAAGTCCCAGCTCATTTACCATTCACAACAGTATATACGATATTAAACCAAATGTTAATCAAATATTTTTTCATGTCCTAAGTCTCTGGGTATGGGGAATAGAATAGAAAGCTGCACTTTATTTTCAATTAGACAATGTTCCCCACACACTATCAAATAGACATGGACTGGATTCTAAGAGTCCCATCACAACCTCATAATTAATGTTGGAGTGCCCATGAATCTCAATACAGGTTCTGGGCTACCTGGGCAGTCACTGCGTATCCCCCTTAACCTAGGGACCCCTTATAGTTACAGGGACACTTTACATCCCTTTGCCCCGTTTCCCTTTCTGGGCTGTGCTGAATCAGGGAACCCTAATGGTGAGTATCGCAAGCGTTTTCAAGGGGAGATATTGCCGGGACAATGTGCCTATATGTATCAAGGAATAAGACATGATTCTCGGGTACATTTTTGAGGTATCCAGCAACTCTGTACCCCGACTACCTAGACACATTCTGACAACACTTTCTCCACCAAAACCCCCTTGAAACTCATACCCTAGCAATCCCTGCTTGCTGGCATCCCTGGAAGGCAAAAACATAAAAAAATCTTTATTGTCGCACATTTACATAGTATGCATATGCAACGGTTGGGCTCAAGAGCTGGCACTTTTTACCCACACTACATGGATCTGAGGTATCCAAACAGGCTTAACATTTATTTGAGATCCTGGTTAGCCCCTCACTTCGGTCTAGGTATTTGTGTAATTTAGTACACAGAAGATTGATACCCATATCCGCAGGCCAAACAAAAGAAAAGGAGAGGATATTTTAATAATTCAAATGTAAAAAACACAAAATAAACTAATTTCCAAACTATAACAATAAACATTGGGATTTATGTATTTAAAAATGCCCCAGATATACAGTATGTTGGCATTGTAACATTTTCTACATAAATAGTTGACACTATTTCTGCAGCAAATGTAGAAAAATAACATGGACTGTGCAGTAGAAAGATGACAGGAAATGTGTCTAAACAAACCAGAATTATTTATGTTACTAGGCTACAGTGTTTCAGAGCATGAAGTCACGCCAACTTCAAAGATAGAAGAAGAATGTTTTAACTATTGTTCTTTCGGCATTTTTCAAATTGAGCACAAAGGTAAACAACAAATATATTTTTTTCATATTATTCATCTATGTAATGAGCATTTATGTAAAACATCACCCGGGCACGCTGATATCGCAATGATGGGATCCACGGATCCTGGGATGTATCCACGAAGCCTCCACCTCTACGTTGGGTGGGTTCCGCGTGGATGGTGCCACCATGCGTAATGTCTCTGACAGCAGATGGGTGGTCTGGTCCCAAACTACCTGAGGCAAGGATGCAGCCTCTCCTGCCTGTGTCCCTCGCACTGAAGCTACAGGGGCAGTGTCCCTATCTCTGGGCCTATCCCTGCAGCAGCCACACACTGAGGGGAGTCGGGGCCTAGCTGGGGCCTAAGGGGGTCTCTAGCCTAGTGCAGGTGCCACAGACACCTGCACACGCACACCCTACCCTTGTCCTTTCCCAGCTACATCTGGCGTGCTCCTCTGCGCGCGAAATGTATAAATTCCCTGCTGCAGGGATTACTGGTGCCCTATTGGTTGTCGTAGCTCACATGTCCTGCAGCCCCTGTGCATCATAGGGCTTGTAGTTCCACTGCAGACCTGTCTGTATAATGGCCAATCGCTGTTGCACTCCTGTGCGCATGTGCATGCGCGGCCGTGCCGCACATGGCGGCGCCCTGTAACGGCAGCCACCGGTGATCCGATCGCCTCTCCCTTGCTACCGCTGGCACCCGTGCGACCCCACAACACTCCCGGCACCCACCGGACGCCGCAGCGGTAAAGGGGTTTACGAGGGACCAGAAGGACCCAAGTTACATCTATTAAACTGAAAACGCAGCAATACATCAAAACAAACTTCTATCTGGACTGTCTTCACATTGATGCACCTCCCCATAAGCGATGGGAGCACAAACAGACGCATAATGATAGAGAAATGCATAATGTTAAAAAGTATAACTCACATTCAGTGCAAATAATATGTTGTTAGCTGTATCAATATAATATCATAATAGTTTGTGAGATAATTCAATATAGTCTGAAGTGACCAATGGCTACAAACCCCTGTTCAAATCATTAGGGATCTTGGTCCAATTGCATTGCATTGTTATCTGCAACTTTTTCAATCTCGGACAAATTCGCGAATAGTCCAACTTGTGAATGAATACAAATTTTTCAGCGCATTCCAACTGTGACAAAATGTTTGCCCATCTTCAATTCTGATCCATGTGGGAAATTAGAAGTAGCACAGTCATTTTATTGTATATGCATTTTACACACTTCCTATATTGTGCGAATATATCATTTAGCATTTTCCCACTGTTTTCACATTATGTAGCCTGCGCCTTTTCTCAAAGCTTAATCTTGTTACCTCATAATCAGTATGCTCGTGTGACCAGTCTACTCCCATGTTTCAGAACTAGGAATATAGGAGAACAGTTTTAACTATTAAACCGTATAATTTTATTGTCTTTTCACAAAATAGATACATGTAGAGCTGTTTCTAAACCATGAAAATTGAACATTTAAGACTTTTTTTATTTTATTCTGTTTGTTACCATACGATTTCTATTTATTTTAGTTACAGTATGTTACACATGTAGCCCAATCAAGGTTTTTTGGATCAATACACACGTTGTTTTTAATTTAGCTTTTTTTGCTGAGGCCTGCAATATTTGTGCTGTGAGCTTACTACATAAAAATGTAAGTAGCTTAATTTTATCAAGTGTGATAACATCAATTCGGCACTGCCGCACGGAAAGCCTCTTTGACTTTTGTCAGATCAGCGATATCGCACTTTATAGAATAAGGCCCTTAAAGTGCTGCAGTGCTGAAGTGTGCCTGCAGTACGAACTGAAGAAGGTTAGGCTAAATCCGAAAGTATACAACATAAGAAAAAGCAAGTCCTAAGAGGCAGAACTTGCAGAAACTGCATAACGGGGCAGTCAGGGTCGGTGAAAAATATAGCAAAACGTATTAAATATATAACAATGGTCAGACAGACAAGACAATAATAAAATAACTTAAAAAACATTGATCTAAACCATCTCCAAATCACTGAAGTAAAGTCAGCAATGGTAGCAGAAAGCTGAAAACTGTAAGATGCCAAAGGATATGTGATAATACTTAGACGCCATGTGATCAAGAAAAACATCAGGTGATTCTAAGGACGTTCTAACATCACAGTAATCCCTTGAAATCTAGGAGGGGTTGAATAATGACCTCTCCCAAAACAATTGAATATCTGCCTAGACGGTAAAAATGGAGGAATAAATAACCTCTAGTCACAGTGTGTATGAACCTACATGAAAAAATGTATAAAGGTCTGTACATAGTATACCCTGGTGGAATCAAATACAGTGCTGTCTATAACAGATAATTGTATTATAAATCAGATCCTCAATCACAGGGATAACGATCCCAAACATTAGTAACATCATAGAAATATCTAAAAAAATGCCCAAATGGGCTATGACAAGCAAGAATAGTCCATATGATATTGCTATAATAATTCATGAGTCAGCTCTAAAGATATTTAGTCCCGTATTCATACAGACCAGTCACGTAGATTTGGCTGAGTATCCTTGTATCCAATTCTGTATGAGCCAAGCCTGCAGATACCTCCAAGCCTGCAAATACCTCGTTGGGAGAAGGCGGGGTAACGTGCTGCCATGGGGTTCAATAGATGAATGCAGGCACCGGCGACTCCCTGAAAATACTCCGCAGTCCACCAGCTTATAACGGGTCCAGAGTGTTTGAGAGGGAGTCCCCAGTTACTGCACCGACACACTTTATTCGAGCAAATACCCAGTATGTACCTGGCAGATACCTGGAATGCGCCGCTCCTCACCTCTGACAAGCCCCGTTGCGTTTGCCTTCCCAGCCTGGGTTCATGTCTGGCTGACGGGCGGCTGATCTGTTAAATGATAATGATTAGGATTTAATAGGCTGCAATGCTTCGCGTGTCTACCAGATGGCATAAATTCATGAATTGTAATGCAGTATATATATATATATACTGTGCAGTATTGCAGCCAGCGGGAACAAAATGCTTCAATCCCTGCCTGGAAAATACCTCAATGCACTCGGGCAGAAAACAGTCACAAACCTCAATACACGCGGGTATACCCGAATTCGTGGGACTAGCCGAGCTCGAATAAAGTGTGTCGCCAGTGTACACCTCAAGCCCGCAGTATGGCATGGAAGTCCCATTGGCAAGAGCCCTTGCAGCAGGAACGGCTCCATGGCTCCATGGGAATGTGGCTGACTGCTGATACAGGAAACCTGCTAACTGTTGACACGGGAACACAGCTGACACGGGAACACAGCTGGCTGCTGACTGCCGATTTGGATATACAGTCGTAGAAAGTGCCCAACGCGGTGCTTCGCCCACAAGGCTTTGTCAGGAGCGTGTCTGTGTACCGACCATCAATAGGCTTTATACCCTGAACCTGTGACATCACTCAATCAGAAGGAGACATGCTCATGTCAGAGGCTCCATGGAATTACTTCCTGTAGCATTACTGGCTACATCCTGGGGAATGTTTGACGTCTCTGGCCTGGAGTTAACAGGAATTCTATCTGCTGATTCAAGATTTGGTAAATAAATTGACAAAAAAACTACGATAACTGCAATAACTGCAATAATTAAGCCAACAGGTATACCAATAATTTTCTTTTTTGTCCAATTTATCGATTGCAGATAGGTAACAAAGCAGTCCTTTTATTGTCTCTTGGGAGAACTATAGAGATCCATTCTGTTTTAGCAAAGCAAGTGTTTTATACATCTGAAAGTACTCTACTCTTCTCATAACTGGGACTACGATATGGAGTATGTATGCATACAGCTACATCTAATTACATTAGTATTGAATGAAGGATACAAGATTGACAATAACCAGTCAGTGTATATTTGAGAACTTCATTTCCATGTAGTGCTGCAGGCTATCCTTAATCCAGCCATTATAAGGTAAAGATGTAGATAATATCCTTGATATATAACAGGATGAAATTCACAATATAAACTTTGATTCTGGATCCTATTTGTAATATGCTGGGATAGAAACCAATTGGAGCCCCACAGATAGCTAGGACAACATTAGGGATCACAGGAGACCCAGCAACCTAGATCTAATTTGACAATCAAAGCAGCTCCCAAATGCCAGATAGCCAGAACATTAGAAAACTGTACTCACGGTTCCATTGCTTTTCAATATTCATTCATCTTTGCATGCGTGCGTTCCGTCGAGCCATATCAAGAATAGAACAAAAAGAACATGGAGCACAGCCAAAAAGAAAGAGAAGTTGAGGCAGGATCAAAAAGATAAAAATGTATTAACACATAGTGCCCATAACGAAACTGAAGCAAGATTCTAAGTTGAGTGTTGCTTCAATTTACATACGGGCACTATGTGTTAATAAATTTTTATTATTTTTGACTTTTTGATCCTGCCTCCAGTTCTCTTTTTTTTTGGCTATGCTCCATGTTACTTTTTGTACTCTTCTAGACAATAACCAACATCACAAACATTTCACCTCAGGACTTTGCTGACAATTTCAGGCACCCGGCACCCACCGGACGCCGCAGCGGTAAAGGGGTTTACGAGGGACCAGAAGGACCCAAGTTACATCTATTAAACTGAAAACGCAGCAATACATCAAAACAAACTTCTATCTGGACTGTCTTCACATTGATGCACCTCCCCATAAGCGATGGGAGCACAAACAGACGCATAATGATAGAGAAATGCATAATGTTAAAAAGTATAACTCACATTCAGTGCAAATAATATGTTGTTAGCTGTATCAATATAATATCATAATAGTTTGTGAGATAATTCAATATAGTCTGAAGTGACCAATGGCTACAAACCCCTGTTCAAATCATTAGGGATCTTGGTCCAATTGCATTGCATTGTTATCTGCAACTTTTTCAATCTCGGACAAATTCGCGAATAGTCCAACTTGTGAATGAATACAAATTTTTCAGCGCATTCCAACTGTGACAAAATGTTTGCCCATCTTCAATTCTGATCCATGTGGGAAATTAGAAGTAGCACAGTCATTTTATTGTATATGCATTTTACACACTTCCTATATTGTGCGAATATATCATTTAGCATTTTCCCACTGTTTTCACATTATGTAGCCTGCGCCTTTTCTCAAAGCTTAATCTTGTTACCTCATAATCAGTATGCTCGTGTGACCAGTCTACTCCCATGTTTCAGAACTAGGAATATAGGAGAACAGTTTTAACTATTAAACCGTATAATTTTATTGTCTTTTCACAAAATAGATACATGTAGAGCTGTTTCTAAACCATGAAAATTGAACATTTAAGACTTTTTTTATTTTATTCTGTTTGTTACCATACGATTTCTATTTATTTTAGTTACAGTATGTTACACATGTAGCCCAATCAAGGTTTTTTGGATCAATACACACGTTGTTTTTAATTTAGCTTTTTTTGCTGAGGCCTGCAATATTTGTGCTGTGAGCTTACTACATAAAAATGTAAGTAGCTTAATTTTATCAAGTGTGATAACATCAATTCGGCACTGCCGCACGGAAAGCCTCTTTGACTTTTGTCAGATCAGCGATATCGCACTTTATAGAATAAGGCCCTTAAAGTGCTGCAGTGCTGAAGTGTGCCTGCAGTACGAACTGAAGAAGGTTAGGCTAAATCCGAAAGTATACAACATAAGAAAAAGCAAGTCCTAAGAGGCAGAACTTGCAGAAACTGCATAACGGGGCAGTCAGGGTCGGTGAAAAATATAGCAAAACGTATTAAATATATAACAATGGTCAGACAGACAAGACAATAATAAAATAACTTAAAAAACATTGATCTAAACCATCTCCAAATCACTGAAGTAAAGTCAGCAATGGTAGCAGAAAGCTGAAAACTGTAAGATGCCAAAGGATATGTGATAATACTTAGACGCCATGTGATCAAGAAAAACATCAGGTGATTCTAAGGACGTTCTAACATCACAGTAATCCCTTGAAATCTAGGAGGGGTTGAATAATGACCTCTCCCAAAACAATTGAATATCTGCCTAGACGGTAAAAATGGAGGAATAAATAACCTCTAGTCACAGTGTGTATGAACCTACATGAAAAAATGTATAAAGGTCTGTACATAGTATACCCTGGTGGAATCAAATACAGTGCTGTCTATAACAGATAATTGTATTATAAATCAGATCCTCAATCACAGGGATAACGATCCCAAACATTAGTAACATCATAGAAATATCTAAAAAAATGCCCAAATGGGCTATGACAAGCAAGAATAGTCCATATGATATTGCTATAATAATTCATGAGTCAGCTCTAAAGATATTTAGTCCCGTATTCATACAGACCAGTCACGTAGATTTGGCTGAGTATCCTTGTATCCAATTCTGTATGAGCCAAGCCTGCAGATACCTCCAAGCCTGCAAATACCTCGTTGGGAGAAGGCGGGGTAACGTGCTGCCATGGGGTTCAATAGATGAATGCAGGCACCGGCGACTCCCTGAAAATACTCCGCAGTCCACCAGCTTATAACGGGTCCAGAGTGTTTGAGAGGGAGTCCCCAGTTACTGCACCGACACACTTTATTCGAGCAAATACCCAGTATGTACCTGGCAGATACCTGGAATGCGCCGCTCCTCACCTCTGACAAGCCCCGTTGCGTTTGCCTTCCCAGCCTGGGTTCATGTCTGGCTGACGGGCGGCTGATCTGTTAAATGATAATGATTAGGATTTAATAGGCTGCAATGCTTCGCGTGTCTACCAGATGGCATAAATTCATGAATTGTAATGCAGTATATATATATATATACTGTGCAGTATTGCAGCCAGCGGGAACAAAATGCTTCAATCCCTGCCTGGAAAATACCTCAATGCACTCGGGCAGAAAACAGTCACAAACCTCAATACACGCGGGTATACCCGAATTCGTGGGACTAGCCGAGCTCGAATAAAGTGTGTCGCCAGTGTACACCTCAAGCCCGCAGTATGGCATGGAAGTCCCATTGGCAAGAGCCCTTGCAGCAGGAACGGCTCCATGGCTCCATGGGAATGTGGCTGACTGCTGATACAGGAAACCTGCTAACTGTTGACACGGGAACACAGCTGACACGGGAACACAGCTGGCTGCTGACTGCCGATTTGGATATACAGTCGTAGAAAGTGCCCAACGCGGTGCTTCGCCCACAAGGCTTTGTCAGGAGCGTGTCTGTGTACCGACCATCAATAGGCTTTATACCCTGAACCTGTGACATCACTCAATCAGAAGGAGACATGCTCATGTCAGAGGCTCCATGGAATTACTTCCTGTAGCATTACTGGCTACATCCTGGGGAATGTTTGACGTCTCTGGCCTGGAGTTAACAGGAATTCTATCTGCTGATTCAAGATTTGGTAAATAAATTGACAAAAAAACTACGATAACTGCAATAACTGCAATAATTAAGCCAACAGGTATACCAATAATTTTCTTTTTTGTCCAATTTATCGATTGCAGATAGGTAACAAAGCAGTCCTTTTATTGTCTCTTGGGAGAACTATAGAGATCCATTCTGTTTTAGCAAAGCAAGTGTTTTATACATCTGAAAGTACTCTACTCTTCTCATAACTGGGACTACGATATGGAGTATGTATGCATACAGCTACATCTAATTACATTAGTATTGAATGAAGGATACAAGATTGACAATAACCAGTCAGTGTATATTTGAGAACTTCATTTCCATGTAGTGCTGCAGGCTATCCTTAATCCAGCCATTATAAGGTAAAGATGTAGATAATATCCTTGATATATAACAGGATGAAATTCACAATATAAACTTTGATTCTGGATCCTATTTGTAATATGCTGGGATAGAAACCAATTGGAGCCCCACAGATAGCTAGGACAACATTAGGGATCACAGGAGACCCAGCAACCTAGATCTAATTTGACAATCAAAGCAGCTCCCAAATGCCAGATAGCCAGAACATTAGAAAACTGTACTCACGGTTCCATTGCTTTTCAATATTCATTCATCTTTGCATGCGTGCGTTCCGTCGAGCCATATCAAGAATAGAACAAAAAGAACATGGAGCACAGCCAAAAAGAAAGAGAAGTTGAGGCAGGATCAAAAAGATAAAAATGTATTAACACATAGTGCCCATAACGAAACTGAAGCAAGATTCTAAGTTGAGTGTTGCTTCAATTTACATACGGGCACTATGTGTTAATAAATTTTTATTATTTTTGACTTTTTGATCCTGCCTCCAGTTCTCTTTTTTTTTGGCTATGCTCCATGTTACTTTTTGTACTCTTCTAGACAATAACCAACATCACAAACATTTCACCTCAGGACTTTGCTGACAATTTCAGGAAAAGGTGGAATACATATATCAGTCCATCCACCCTGTATCCTCATCCCATCCTACACTTTTCCTAACTCTCCTCCTTCATTCCTTGACTCTTTATCCGCTGTCACAGAGGAGGATGTGTCACTGCTGATCTCCTCCTCTCCCTCTACCACCTGCCCTCTTGACCCCATTCCCTTTCATCTCCTAAAACCTCTTGCTCCTACTATAATCCATATGCTCACACACATTTTTAACTCATCCCTCTACTCTGGTACCTTTCCCTCTTCCTTCAAACATGCAACAGTTATACCATTACTCAAAAACAGCAAGCTTGACCCTACCTGTCTTTATAACTATCGACCTGTCTGCCTCCTAACTTTTTCCTCTAAACTCCTTGAACGTCTTGTATTCTCTCGCTTGCTCCATTTTCTCAACACCTATTCTCTCCTAGACCCTCTGCAATCTGGCTTCCGCACTGCTCACTCCACTGAAATAGCCCTCGGTAAAATAAATAATGACCGCCATGCTTCCAAAGACAGAGGTCATTAACTCTGCTCATATAACTTGACCTCTCTGCAGCATTTGATACTGTGGACCACCCTCTACTCCTTCACATTCTCCATACTCTTGGCATTCGTAACAAAGCTCTATCCTGGATCTCCTCTTACCTCTCCCATCGTACTTCCAGTGTCTCTCCTGGGACCCCTTCTCTTTTCTCTTTACACACTCTCTATAGGTGACCTAATCACATCTCGGGTTCAAATATCACCTATATGCTGATTACACACAAATGTTCTTTTCTACCCCTGACCTTACACCTGCTGTACAGACTAAAGTTTGCGAATGTCTCTTGGCTATATCCTCCTGGATGGTGCGCTGTCGATGTAACTTAACATGACAAAAACAGAGCTCCTCATACTTCCTCCCAAACCTGGCCTTATGTCCTCCTTCCACATTACTGTTGGAAGTACTATCATTTACCCAGTAGCCCAAGCACGCTGCATAGGGGTTACACTCGACTCCTCTCTCACATTCAAAAGGTAACAAAATGTTTTCGTTTGTTTCCTCCACAATATTACCAAGATATATCCTTTCTTCTGTTGCTCAACTGCTAAAACTCTGACACAGACCCTCATTCTCTCCGGTCTCGATTACTGTAATCTCCTGCTGTCTGGCCTTCCTGTCTCTCACCTGTTTCCCCTACAATCTATCCTAAATGCTGCTGCCAGAATCACTCTACTATTTTCGTAATTTGTCTCAGCGTCTCTCTTGCTGAAATCCCTCTCCTGGCTTCCTATCAAACCCCATACCACACACTCAATTATCCTCCTCACTTTTAAAGCTTTACACCAGGCCTGCCCAACTCGTAAAGTGAGAAGGGCCGAACTTCTCCAAGGAAATAAAATTTGGGCCGCACGGGTTAAATCATCATCATCATCATCATCATCATCATCATCATCATCATCATCATCATCATCATCATCATCATCATCATCATCATCATCATCATCATCTCTCCTCCAGCACCTCTCATCATCATCATATCTCCTCCAGAACCCCTCACTATCAACCTTTACGATACTCCCCATCTATCTCTCATACCCCCATCTCTCCCCCTCACCCACACAATACCCCCTCCACATCAAACACACAATACCCCCCTCCACATCAAACACACAATACCCCCTCCACATCTCCCCAGCCCATTCCAAGTCAGCAGCCCCCCCCAAGTCAGCATCCCGCCCAAGTCAGCATCCCCCCCATAAGTCAGCATCCCCTCCATGTCTCACTTCCCTCAATATGACACTCTCTCCCCCTCCCCTAAATAATATTCTCTCCCCCTCCTCTCAATATGACTCTCTCCCCCTCCCCTCAATATGACACACTCTCCCCCTCCCCTAAATATGACACTCTCCCCCTCCCCTCAATATGACACTCTCTCCCCCTCCCCTCAATATGACACTCTTTCCCCCTCCGCTCAATATGACACTCTCTCCCCCTCCTCTCACTATGACACTCGTTCCCCCTCCCCTCAATATGACACTCTCTCCCCCTCCCCTCAATATGATACTCTCTCCCCCTCCCCTCAATATGATACTCTCTCCTCCTCCCCTCAATATGACACTCTCTCCCCCTCCCCTCAATATGACACTCTCTCCCCCTCCCCTCATTATGACACACTGTCCCCCTGCCCTCAATATGACACTCTTTCCCCTTCCCCTCTCTCCCCCCCTGCAACTCACATCACACCCTCCCCCTGCAACTCACATCACTCTCTCCCACCCCTGCAACTCACATCACTCCCCCCCCCCTTGCCACTCACATCACTCTCTCCCCCCCTGCAACTCACATCACTCTCCCCCCCCTGCAACTCACATCACCCTCTCCCTCCCTGCACCTCACATGTCAGCAGCCCCCCCCTCACATGTCAGCAGCCCACCCCTCACATGTCAGCAGCCCAACCCCCTCCCCACATGTCAACAGCCCACCCCCCCTCACATGTCAGCAGCCCACCCTCCCCTCACATGTCAGCAGCCCACCCTCCCCCACCAGCCCGTTTTTCACACCCACCCCACCACCAGCCCGTTTTCACACCCACCCCCCCACCAGCCTGTTTTTCACACACACACACCCCCACCAGGCCGTTTTTCACACCCACCCCCCCACCAGCCCGTTTTTCACACACACACACACACACACACACACACACACACACACACACACACACACACACACACACACACACACACACACACACACACACACCACACACCACACACCACACACACACACCTCTTAGATCAGCACATCCTCCCCGGTAATAAGTCCCGCCCCCGGCATGCTGTGACCTCCCCGGCATCCTGCTATTGAAAAAAAAAATACTCACGGCTGCCGCATCCTCCTCATGCTGCTGCTGCCCACGCGCACCGCAAAACCCAGGGGCGGGGAGGAAGGGATGAATCGCCGCCATTTTTTAAAACTTTTTTTTTATTATTAATTATTTCATTAACTTGCGCCCGGCTGGAGTCATCGCGGGCCACACAGAGAGGCCAGACGGGCCGCATGCGGCCCGCGTGCCATATGTTGTGCAGGCCTGCTTTACACTCTTCTGCTCCTCCTTACATCTCAGCCCTAATTTCTCACTATACACCATCCTGACTCTTGCGTTCTGCTCAAGGATGTCTTCTTTCTACCCCCTTTGTATCTAAAGCCCTCTCCCGCCTTAAACCTTTCTCACTGACTGCCCCACACCTCTGGAATGCCCTTCGCCTCAATATCCGATTAGCACCCTCTCTATCCACCTTTAAGACCCAACTCAAAACTCTCCTGCTTAAGGAAGCATATAATTAGCTCCAGGGCTGGTAATTAACACCTCATACATTAACCTTGGCCCTTCGCATTTACCAGAACGCACTCCTACTGTCTCTGTACGTTCTTCCTACCAACAAATTAAATTGTAAGCTCTTAGGTGCAGGGACTCCTTTTCCTAAATGTTACTTTTATGTCTGAAGCACTTCTCCCCTTTATGTGTTATTTATATTGTTTGTTATTTATATTATTGTCACATGTATTACTGCTGTGAAGAGCTATGTAAATTAATGGCGCTATATAAATAAAGACATACAAAACAATACAATAATCATGTTGCAATATTTAAGATCATTTGCCTTCACCAAAAAAGCGGTAACTCAGCCTTACAAAGCCCTAGTGATAAAAATAAGTGTTAACTCATAGAAATCTGCATTAATCAGCGGTAGCGATACATTTCTATATGTTATGAAAGGTGATTGGAGATATAAAACTTTTCTGCCATAGGGTTATGTAAATCTTTTCTTTAAAAAACCATATGGTAGAAAATATGGGTGGGGGGTGATAGACAGCACACTGACTCGAATAATAAGTGGGGTTGCAGGGTGCACGGAACTAGAGGGTACCCTTATTCCCCTCTAAGAACTAACCTACCTGTGGAAGTGCCAGCACTCACTGTCTTTTAGGTTAATGATCTACTGAATGCAGATGTAATGAAGATAAATACATTTAATAACACTATAAACAAACCGGAATTAAAGCAGTTGTATATGCAGAAACAATAAAGTGTCACCATGGAGAAAAAATGTCTCAAAGTGAAGGAAGGAGGGGGAAGAAGGAGAAGGGAAAAAAACACATGAAACATAAGAAAAAAACACAATGAGAGAAGAAGGTATGCTAGGGGGGCGACGTTTCGAGGGACTACCTCTTCATCAGGCCCATTCCCCATGGTCCCAAAGGGTCCCAGAGGTACTTCCCTAAGCCTTCCCTCCCCTGTCGCAAGTCTAGCCAAACACCACAGAAAAATGCTACCAGAGTACTCCACAGAGCACGAGGAGCAGAGGACAGAGGGTCTGGTTACCTTTTCATTGACTATTCTGGATTGTGTTTGTATGCTAGCTCCCCCTAGCCCATGCTGTATGACTGGTAGCATTTTTATGTGGTGTTTGGCTAGACTTGTGACAGGGGAGGGAAGGCTTAGGAAAGTACCTCTGTAACCCTTTGGGACCAGGGGGAATGGGCCTGATGAAGAGGTAGTCCCTCGAAACGTCGCCCCCCTTAGCATACCTTCTTCTCTACTTATTGTGTTTTTTCTTATGTTTCATGTGTTTTTTCCCTTCTCCTTCTTTCCCCTCCTTCCCTCACTTTGAGACATTTCTTCTCCATGGTGACACTTTATTGTTTCTGCATATACAACTGCTTTAATTCCGGTTTGTTTATAGTGTTATTACATTTATTTATCTTTATTACATCTGCATTCAGTAGATCATTAACCTAAAAGACAGTGAGTGCTGGTACTTCCATAGGTATATGGTAGAAAATGATCTACCCCTTTGATGCTTGAGAATACCAATCCAAAAATGCAACATAAAACCTACATATAAAACATAAAAAGCATTGTTTGACCGTGACTCGCTGGCCACTTGGATTCCTAAGGGATTAATAAATTAATAACATTGTTAATATTTCGGTATTTTTAGGTTGCAGCCCGATATTAACAGTGTCGGAGTTTACTAAATAGCATTTGAATTCGTAATTAGCTGCTAATTCTTCATTTGCACACATTTCCATGCTAATTTACGATGCAGTCGTGAAATTCAACTATCCTTTCAACAACAAAAAAATGAGATCAATCGCAGAGTTATTTAAGCATTAAACCTGTAGTAAATATGGCAGGAAAAATAACTTTTTTACTCTTATATTTATAGCAATTTTGAAGCTTAGAAAATCTAGGCCTTAGTGTGTAGGACTGTCTGTGGCACACCTAATATAATCTTCAATATTATTTTCATTGTGGATTTAGAAAACATTACATAACTATGCTCATATCAGTTGCAGATAGCATGACAGGCATCAAAATATTATAAACTCATTCCTTTGGGTTTGTCAGCTATCTTCTTCCCCCCCCCCCCCCAGTTCACTAGTTAACAGTCTTGGCACACCTGTGAGCACGTGACTTGTGTATGTGACAAGGGTTAATACATGCAGCTATCTAGCTGACTCACTTATCTCAACGCAGGATGTAAAAATGAGTAGTACAGGTGCGCCGACGAGTATTCTAACACTTGCCTTAAACTTGCCTTGGAAAAAATATATATATTTTCCACATCCTTGGGAATTCTATTGAATCTCAAAATTGTATATTTACTAGACTTGTGCCGACATGTTAAATGTCTTCTTGGCCACACCCTCTTGCTTTACCCAGTTTCAAAAGTCTTCGAAATCAGTTTTCATTTATTTAGGAACAATGGAGGAATTGAAGTTTCAGGTTCAACAAGGACCGATTATCAGGGATATGTGCAATCTCTTGATGAATAGCTCTGTGAATTTGCTTAAGTTGCATACAAAATTTTTACATCGCACACAGTTGTAGAGCTGGAGCCAAATAGTGTCAGAAAGCTGTGCTCACACGGTTTTGACATGCTTAATGAATACGGTGAGATGCAATTCAGAAATGTCATTATCACATGAATAGGTTCCTTTGTTACAGAAGTGGCAAACGGCCATAGGTCTTGTCTAATCAAATCGTACAAAGATAAACAATACTTACAGTAACTGAGAATGCTGCAAATGTGACTTGTGTGTTGACATGATCTAAATTAGATTATGCTATTTGATACGTTACCATCTAAACATCTAGGAAGACTGCAACTTGTCCAAGAATGATCTTGCTTGTTTTGTTTTAGACAATCGAGAATAATCTATTCGAGTCCATTATTGAATAGGCTTCAATCAGACTTAGGACAACCGATTATAAGTTAATACATCCTGTTTATGTGTCTTCTGTAATTATTGGGTACAGATGTAGCGTATCTCACTGGCCACAATCTCATTGCAGATCTGAATTAGAAAGAAATCAAAGCGGCTGTTGTTTCACAGCAGTTAGGAAAAAGGGCAGACTAGGGGAGCCAAGTGGTTCTTATATGCCATTAATGAATGTTTCTATGACTTTGGTCATAACTAAAGGTGATTTTACGCCATGGATTTTTCTTTGCTGTTGCACAGCTCTGGGAACATGGAGTTACACTACCTTTGAATCTTCCACATATATCTTTTAGAAAAAATAACAGCTTACTTAAGTAAAATCCCCTCGGGACAAGGCATTAACTGGCCATTAATGCGTAGGGTGGAAGAGTTCAACCCACCCGGACATTAATGACCAGGTCATGCCCGGTCCTGAGTGGATTCTCCCTGTTATAGGCTGCATTTTTGTATTTTTTCATTATTATGATAAAGCAAAAATGATGTAAAAGTGACGCACACTAGAGTAGTACATTCACGCGTCTTAGTGCGGCAAAGAAGAAAAATTATTTTGATACGTTGTTTGGCACTCGTCAATTTTTTACTTGGGAAAAAATGATGCTATGAGTTAGAGGGGGTGTTTGCGTGTTGCCAGTGGCCCACATATGCAAATGATCTGTATGATATGTATAACAGGTGTAACATTTGGAAGCATGTGCCACTTGAGCACAAGAAAAGCAAAATTGTCCGTCAACTTTTTTTGCTGTAAAATACAAATGCAAGTAGACGCAAATAATTCTTAAGGCATTCATATGTATGACCTTGATCAACTCCATACAAAGAATAACAAAATGTGTGCCAAATGTAAGAACAGGAATAAGACATACCAATATATGCCACCAGGGTCACCAAAAGAACTCTTTGGGCCCAAGACAAATTAAATGAGCTGGGGGTGAAGGATATAAATGGGCCTGGAGGGAGTAATTATAAACCTGGGGGGGGGGGGGCAGTTATGGACCAGGGGGGTAGAGGGGTATAGTTAAGTTATGAACCTCTGGGTAGGGGTAGTTATGGACCTGGGGGTGGGGGGGTATTTATTGACTGGGGGAGTAGCTATGGACTGGGGGGCAGTTATGAGGAGTTAGTTATAGTCATGGGGCAAAATAGAGGAGAAGAAAATATGAGTCTGGTGTATAGGTGGGGGCGTAGAGGGCAGTGAAAGCCAAAACAGAGGTGGGGGGAGGGGGAGAAAAGTGTGCTTAACTGCTGCTTTGGAGGATTTAGGGAGACCAAAGAGATGCCTGTCAGAGGCTTGTCTCCCTTCCACGGTCTGCGGCAGGTCCCCTCTGACAGGCACCACCACAGACACCATCCAGCAGCCCCTCTCTGACAGGCGCCACTACATACACTGTCCAGCACACCCCCTCTGACAGGCACCTCTGCAAACATACTCCAACAAGCTCACTCTGCTCTGTCGGGCACCCCTGTGGATCTAACACTACATATTAGGGTTGCCTGTAGCTGGTCCAGGCCCCTGCCTGGCTGTTCCCCTTTGTCGGCTAATGAGATTTTTTTTTGTGATGCAATGCCCTCTTTCAATGTATTTTCAAGAAACATTTATTTATACATAGCCTCCATAATGTGGGTTCGGCTGATTTTTTAAACTGCTATCATTGTACATATTGTTAAGTGAAATATCCCTTGTATTAAGAAGTGACTGAGCACAATTTTAAGTAAAAAATTAAATACAGGTAATGTACTAGGGCTAGAGGAGCAGCTCAGCAATAATGTAATACCAGTGTCAGCTCCTTGTAACATTGGGCAAGTTCCTTTAAGTCCCTGTATCTCAGGCACCACATTTAGACTTTTTAGGGCAGGAACTCAATGTACCTACAAAATGCTATGTACAATGGTGTGTACAAAGTCAGTGCTCTTTAAGAAATAAATGTAATGTAATTATTATTGTAATTACAAATGTTCATTCGACAACTAGGTTATTAAATAATGGCTCATTTTATAAACCCTTATTATAATAATCCTGATAGTTGTGCTAATTCTAAATTACCAAAAGTAAGTAGGAATATATATATATTCTTTAAATAACAACGAACCACCGAACTCTGTTATCATCAAACAAGCTATTATTATTTTTGTCAAGCTTACCACCCTTTTCAAACAATTTGACACCTAGTTGAATGCCACTTCAGATACTGCATGTTTGATTTATTCAATATTTTCAAAGATAAAACATGAATTGATTAAAATGTTTTCCTTTGATTCATTTTAACATACTGTATGTAAACACGTATTATAAATCTGTAGCTCTTATTCCCTATCATGTTGCTTTGCTACAAGCTGATTTATTTCCTCATACAACTTTCAATCTTTTTGCATTGAATTCTCTTTTGTTTTTATTGCCTTACACTCCCAATGTCCAGCACCAACCCCCCCCCCCCCCCCACACACACACAGGCATTTTGATGACATGGATGGAAGTAATCATACATAATGTTGTGAAAAAGATCAAAAGTTCAAGCCAAATACAAATATGAAAAAAAATTCAGAAACATAACGGAAATCAGTAAATCAAACATATAACAGGTCAATAATAGTTCCCTAAAAGAAAAAAAAATATATGTAGCCAAGTACCCTCCGGTCTCCCCGCGATCCCGTTTCCACCCCTCCTTACCCTCAGTATGTATGAGGGTGAATAGTGTTGCCGGTGGTTCTCGCCCCAGGGCGCCGCCATGTTAGGTCTGCGCATGCACGCACACAGATTCGAGCATGCGCAGAAGCGGCAAAGGTAGCGCATGAGCGGGGCAAGGTCGCGGTGGCCATGATAGTCGCGCAGGCACAGTGTCCTTTGCGCACGCGGTCACAATGTTAATCAGGCAGCTCAGAGACTACAACTTTTATGCCCCCTCAAAAATACAATGTTTAGGCCTTTCCGGAGGAATGGGGGTTGCGGGTGGAGTTAACCCCTTCATTAGTGGTATTAACTGCTAAGGTATTGAAAGGGTTAACTCTACCTGCAACCCCTCCGCAAGGCCTAAACACCCACCAAGGGTCAAATACCACCTTCACCCACCCCCGCTACCCATAATAAACATGGCACTGGTAGTTAACCCCTTCATTGCCATAGCAGTCAGCCGCTAAGGTAATGAAGTTGCCTGTAAATGCATTTTTATTGTATGGGATTCATGCGGTGGGCCTCCGGTGATAATATTACTGGGTATCAGCTCCAGAAACACCCGGCATCAATTCGATGCAGGAAAAATGCATTTTTTTTTCTAAATCCTCTCTCGCCACCTTCTCTGCCGGTTCTCAACAGCTTCATGCCAACTTTTCCTGGCGTGAGGATTTTGGGAGAAACTCTCCATTTTAGAGCCGGGATTAGCCACGATAAACTAATCAAGGCTACTAGAATTGCACGAGTCTCAGAACCTGACGATAAGTGGCTTATAGCCGGTCATCCGGTGATCTGTTTTGGCCGGCTGAAAAAATTCATGGCTTTATCACCCACTTATTGAGGCTTACAGAATAGCAGTAGGCATTTTGGATGAAAAGGCCTCGATAAGTGGGGTATGAAGGTTTATAGAATAGGCCCCTTACTGCGCCTCTTACAGACAGCGGGGTATAAATTAGTGCAAAACGAAAGCGCTAATATCGCAAATATGTCAACCAAGTAGTGATAACATTATTCAATAAACATAATGTTAGTGACAATAATAAACATAGTGTTAGTGACAATAATAAACATAAACTTAAACTTAAAGTCCTGTGCAAAATGTCCAAATAGCTGCTTAAAAAGTCCCATTGGATGTCTTGCAACCAGTTGAATTATGTGAACAAAACAGACCTTTCTGGCGCTTAGGACTGTAAATGCCACAAGGGTTCTTGCATGAATTGTAAATGAAGATAAACTCGGATCCTCAAAAGAACATGCACCTCAAGAGATCGGAGACAAGAACACAATATACACTACCATAGTGCATTACCCAGAGACAAATCACTGATAGAAACCAGGTATACTTGGAACAGGAGGAAGTGATTTCCATGTGATCTCTCTAGTACACATGCTACTGCACGTTTGGTCTGTATAGCCACAATACTCTAAGCATATCATTTTGTCTTTTGTAGACTTTGCTGGACTGTGTTCAGGTTCTCTATGTTGGTCTGTACAGCCAAACAACTATAGCATTTTTTCCTAAGCATATCTTGCCGGACTGTGTGTGCTTGAGTACTTTGGACATTACCTAGATTAATGTGGTTTATTTTTGTTAACCCCTGCTAGGCGGCTTTCATATCCCATTAACCCCTATTTGGATACATTCATGCCTTATTAACCCTTGCTAGGATATTACCTTGTGTTAACTCCTGTTAGGAGGCATTTATGTCCCATTTACCCCTATTTGGATTCATTCATGCCTTTTTAACCCTTGTTAGGATACTACCTGGTTACATTATTCCCTACTAGGATGCATCCATGTCTCATTGCCCATTTGTTTTTGGTGTTTTCTTGGGGAGATGCGCATAGGGACTAGGGAAGTACCATTAGATACCCTGTGTCTTTTGGGAACGGACCTGAAGAAGGGGTTCATACCCCGGAACGTTGCCGCCCCCCTTTTCCCCTATACTTTTACGTTTGTTCATCCCACCTCTTCCCTCCCTCCCTCCCCCTTTTTGTATTGTGGTTTTTTCACTCACTTTGTGTTTTGCTCATTAAACTTTTTGGTTCACCTTTCCCCCATTTTCCTACTTTTGTGTGCTGGGAACATTTTTTATTTTTTAGTGAAAATTATATATTCCATATGGAAAAAATAACTGTAGACGACAATCTACATAAAATTGTACATTAATACATACAAATATAAGTGCATCAAAAGGTAACAACATATTTTACAAAAGACTACAGTAAACTCCGTTGTTAACTCCTCCGCTGTTGGTAAAAATTGAAAACCTACTCACAACAAGTGGCTAGGTCATGTATGTGCCTTAATGTGGATAGTATCACTGGTGCCTTGGATCTCCGTTACTTGTGGATGCTGGGTCCCAGTCACATAGATCTGCCTTGTAATGCAGAGTCCTCCGAATCACCACCGCTCGGCAGTTCCCAATGACATCACCAGATTTTCACTCCACTACGGTGAACGCATAGTGCCACACTTCCTACGCGTTTCGAGACTCTAATTCGCGGGACTCTTAATCGGGGGTATTTATTTTTATTTACAATTCGCGCAAGAACACTTGTGGCATTTACAGTCCTAAGCGCCAGAAAGGTCTGTTTTGTTGACATCTTACAGACAGCTGCAGACAAGTATGATTTGCACAGCACGAGTCGCATTCAGATGCAGGGACCCCCGCTGTGTTAATTCCGATTGGCCATTAGTATCCTTACTTGCACTCTGCGTACACAGATTAATAAAAAATGTGCCCACAGTGGATTGCGTGAGGGCAGGGCGACCAACCATAATGCTGAATCTTTATTATACACATAGGCTAATGCCAGCCTGGAGTAGGTAATACAAAAAATACTATATTTATTGGTGCTACCGTGGGTCCAATCAATATTGGGACTTGATGTATGGCATTAACATGAATAAAAGACAGTATTTCATCATGTTGATACCAGTGTCGAAATTTTTATCGGTCGTAGTAAAAAATGCGTTATTTGTAGCTGTGCAACATAAAAATAAACCATGTTCGGGTGATAATATTGCAAATTTGGCTTACTTGAGTTTAATGTATCAATGCCTTAGTAGTTTATTAGTATTGTATTTTGGATTGCATACTTTTTGCATGCAGGAAATCATTATAGTTGTTTTACCAATTAGAACATTTTGTCATTCAAACACATTTTGAACCAAATCTGAAACAATAACGGTGGGTTTCTAGCAAAGGTGAAATTGTAAACATGTCTTATAAAGGCAAAAGTAGATCTCAATGCGTTAATCATTTATTCTTTGTGTTTTTATGCTCTTAACAATAAATGATGTGTTGATTACGAAGACAATTACTGTGAAATTAAGTGTGGACTTCTAGGACACTAGAGGTAAAATGCACACCACCAAAGTTTGACTTAAGTCTACAATGAGTTTTTCAACAGAGTATTTATATATTTGCTTTTGAATCTACCTGTGAATTATCTATAGATAGAACATTTACTTTCAGATCAACTGGTGATTTTTATTTACTGCCCCTGTACTTTCGTGGCAGTGACTTTCTCTTCCCCATGTTAATATTTGCTATTTTCCTTGAACTGTATAATTTCCCCTGTGTTCAATTGATCCCTACTATTTCCATACCAGCTGTTTTACTTGTTGGTTACTATTCATTTGTATGTGCTCAATTTTTCTCCAGCATGAAAAAGTGAGTGTATTGAATTGGGCCTAAATCCACCAATGTAACATATTTAACCTTTCCCTGCGGGATGACCGGAGTGCTGCTGGTCTTCCATGTTTGCCACCCCATGATCGCTTGGAATAGCAATCTCGTGTTCACAACTGGCCACCAGTGATGTTAATGGAAGTGGAGGGGGCTCCACTTTTGTGCCGACGGCATTCACTACTCTGATGAAGAAGTGAACGTGCAATTATTACATGACGTTCTATTACCATCATAAGGGCCCCTAAGGCGCTGGCTCTAACAACGTTCACAGAATGTCATTAGGGCAGCCTCCTGATTTAAAAAAAAGCATTTTCCAAATATTTGTAGCTTCTGCGGTTACAAACAATCACCAATGAAGCATGTGAATCATTCATTAAATATGCCATGCCATACGATATGTAGATGTTACTATTAGACAACTACCATGCAGAGAAAATTGTGAAACCTATCTCGAATAAATACTGATCAAAACCTAAACTTTATATTAAGGGAACTAGAAGAGGAAATAATGAATTTCAGTGTTATTCAGGAACAATCATCAAAAAAGAACACAAGATGAAAAGAGCACGCAGAGAAGCAAGCATGGAATTAGTATCGAACTTATCCAAAACAAATTATTCAGATTTTAAAATAAATATAAAACCACTGCAATTTTTGTTCTAGCAAAACTAAGTAATACATGTTTTAGTGAAGTAAATACTCCAAGTAAAATTTGGTTTGCTCTAAAATGTATTGAGTATTTGAGTAATTAGGTAAATCAGTTAAATTCTAACAAAAATAATAGACAAGTGAAGTGCTATAAAGCCTCTGTCCTCTCTAATGACTGAATTACATTTTACAAACGAGAAAACAGACAAGCACCGTCTCGCAAGTCTTTGTACTTCCGGTACTTGGTGCAGGATGCCAACATCGGAGAAGCAGCTGCGTGATCGTCTGAGTTGGAGCACCAACGAGATCTCCATGATATACAAGTTTCTGTGCCAGTGTCAACCTACACACGCCGGTGTTAACTCACATGTAAGTCAGCGATATTATTTTAAATTTTTGTATCAATACACTTTTCTTATACAGGCTGTGCTTGTCTGTTTTCTTGTTTGTATCTATTTAAGGTTCCCCTCTCACCATGGGGACATTGGACTATTTTACCCTGGTCTACATGGAATGATAATATGACGTATAGGATACATCATTTCCCACTAATCAGTCTAGCTGAGAAACGTTACTACAGTATGTATGAATTGCATTTTAAGCATTATGGTTACAAATCATAATAATTACTTAAAGGTGCAATCCCTCCTGAAAAGTGTATTTTTGTGCCCAAATCTGACACTTATGTATATTTTTATTTAAATAATGCAATAATACTTAGTTTATAAACATGGTCTGTTATTTTTGTGTAGCCCCAGACCCCTTGGGCTCCAGTGACCCCCCTTACCTCCGCGGGTCACGCGGGTGCGGGTGTATGGATCCGGAGGGTGCGGGTGTCGCTGAAGTCAACGACAGACAGCTGGTTACTCAGGAAGGTGGGGGCAGTGTGTAAGGGGCACTCCGGTGCTTGGGAGGCTCCGCAGCAGATCGAGCCCTCAGGGCGACATCATTTTGTAGTTCGCGCATGCGCAGTGGATGCGACTAGCACGGTGCCCATTAATGTGTCACGCTTGCGCAGGAGATAGCGTGCGAAGCAGCAGCCAATAGGAACAGGGTCTGGAGTGGGTACTACAGGTCCCATAAGCCTCGGGGGCGGTCACCTGCTGCTCAGTAGCCAATAGGACTGGGGATATCAATGCAGGCAGAATAGGGATATGAGTCACTGAGACCACGTTAGTCAGTGTGTGACAGGCAGGGATAGGGGACAGAGGGTCCATGCAGAGAGGCAAGTAGCCTCTGCACTTGGCCAGCATACCCCTAGGCCCCAGATAGGCCCTAAGTCATTGTATGAGATTGTGGTTGCTTCAGGGACATGCCCTAGAATAGGGAATGGATTCCCTTAGCACTGCAGGATAGTTAGGGACACAGTGGATGCTGCAATCCCTGATGAGGTCTGGGACCAGACCTCACCAAAGAGAAAGAGAGAGACATTACCTGGGTGGGATCATCCCTGATGACGTCGTGGAGGAGAACGTGGATCCTTTTTGAAGCCTCTGCGGACCGGGTGCTGGAGTGCCCGGCAGGTACAGTCTGTAAAGGGCACCAACATTCCGGTACAACACAGGCGCTGATCACGCCTATAAGAGTGGGGTCTTTGGGCACACTGTTGGGTTAAGTGACCAAGGGACTACGCATTACTGTGGACACGGTGTGAGATACACAGTGTTGGGAATTACTGCTGGGAAGAAAGGCCCTGCGAGGCGTGGGGCAGTTGTGGATATAATTACTACAGTTATCACAGTGAGAGTCATACTATTCATATTCTTTATCTATTTACAGTAAAGGTCCTGCTATTTTTATCACTGTGTGTGTTTAATTATTGTGTCCTGTGAGGGGCTGCTTCTGCTCTTCTGGGATCCCTCACAGGTGGAGGTGCTGCACCATAGTAAGTATATACCCCGGGCTCTCCATGGCAGAGGCTCAGGCTCCTGGAGCCAACAGGTATAAGGGCAGCACTGGTAGCTTCCTGTGAACATATACTTAGAAGGGGTAGATTTTTTCTGGTTACTCCCTTTTGCGTGATGTCGCTATGTGATGTCACTGTGTGTTCAGCAAGTGCTTGTACAGCCAGAGCCCCCCCATCTCATATCTCCTTATCTTTACTGACTCTGTGATGAGGACGGAGAAGCAAATTAGATGGTTAAATTCCCATATAAAAGATGATTTTCTGGCCAGCTATGGGATTGCACCTTTAATGGATTGATCTTAGTTAAGATAGTAACATTGCTAAATCATATGACTATAAATACAAGTAGCTCTCAGTATAGAAAAACAGAAATTAAAATGTGTTTTTACAAAATTAGTTCAAAGACAATGACATACTTAAATACAAACTCTTACATATATTGGTGGTTAAATATATTAGTGAACAAAATAAAATTGAATATCAGCTTTTACTGTAGGTTAGTTAATACTTATCAGTTATATAGTGGAGACTCATTACACATTTGTTGGCACTTCTATTTAAAAATCATTTTTTATTGAAAATAATAACAAAATATTTCGGCCATTATAAAAATTCTTATTTTGTTGGAAATCTCCTAGCACAGAGTGAATTTGGACTTGAAATAGTAAAGTGAAAATGAATTGTAAAACCAAGAAAGTAAGGCTTTAAACATGATAAACTCCTGAAACTTGCAATTATAAACTTGCAATAGCTTTAGAAGTACTTAAAGTGAAAAGTGTAAATTAATTGAGTGGAACATGTGTAGTGTCTGATACGTAAAACGATAATGAAAAAGGCATTGGTGCATAAAGCCCACAGTGGTCCCATTTAACATCTGTGACTGGTTTTTTTTATTGTGAGAGTGTAGCTACCTTCAAACATTATTTACAGAATTAAAGGGAAGTACTGGAAATGAGTTGTAGTAAACAAAATATTGTAGATATTTAATACAAATACATTAAACACAAAAATAACACACAAACTCAAATTGGCCTTCCCTACAAATGCAGTAAAAGTGAACTGATAGCATTTTTTTATATTATCCAAAATCAGTGTGGTCTATTGTCTTTATTTATATTTCCCATAAAAGTGTAATATCATGAAGTGTAAAGTATTTTTTGATGCCCAACCCCCTTCTTTCCATTACATGGCAGGTAGATGTAAGATCTCGTTGTCTACTTCTCCAACCGTCCACTCCCCACTTTGTGGCTTCACCACAGAATACACAACGGATGGAAACATTTGAAAATGAAAGAATATCAGAATATTCAGAAAAAAATGTAAAAATATTCAAACATTAGGGAATTTTCAAAGTAAATATTTGAATCTTTAAAATATTTGAGTAGAAGAAGACGTGATGACGCAGCACTCCGTGCAAAGAGGCAAATTGAAATCTTCACAGATATAGTACCAGACTGAGTGAATGTCAAATATCTTCAAGCTTTTTTGACAGCCACTCATAAAATATGTACATGGATCTAACACGCATAAAAAATAGACTAATGCATTTCATGCTGCCCACAATGCTACATCAGATGCATTACTGCAATGGAGGGACAAACCGTATGTTTAAATACCCTCCAGTTTAAAGTGACAGTCACTAAATATACAGTAATCACAGAAAGCATAATGGATTAGCAGAGTAAGGCTGAGTCCATGCTGCTTTCGCCCGCACTGAGGCATGCGCGTCCGTGACATCTCCCGCGTCGTGAAGCAGGTTTCGTTTTTTTTGGACATGCTAGACGTGCCGTTACTTGAAAGATGAATTTGAACTTAGTGGAAATGTGAAACATCCGATTCCTTATTTAAACCTCCCGGACTTCTAGTTTTTAATTCAAATATCTGTAATGCTGTTTCTCTCACCCTATGGGAGATTCTGCACTTACACAGAGTGTGGTGCATACCTGCTGGCTTACAGTAAATCTGAGTCTCCGCCGATGTTGTTGGGGAGAACAGAACAGGTTTCTGCGTTACATTACCATTGTCTATTCCTGGGTATACAGCGCCTCCACCTACTGCAGGCTCCAGATGTATGGAGCAATCTCCCACAGAAAAACGTACTCTTCTCCCCCCAGTAAGATTACACACCAGGCAGGAGGTATAGGTATCTCCATCTCTAATACTGGTAATAATCCTTTGAAATGACAGAAAAGATAAATTGGGATTATGAAAAGTAGAAAAATGTCTTGACACCGGGAACATCATGTCCCCAAGTTGTACTGTATGGAGCCTATTCTAGTATCCCTGAAATATGACTTAACAGATCTAAAGTGCACTTTAGTAACGTATTGGTAAACATTGTTATTCTGTAAACTGTTACCGTATGTCCAAATCATGTGTAAACAGCTTTTTTAGATGCATGGTCACTTTTGCTCTGCCAATCTGATCGGTTTGTGAAAAAAGGAATGTATTGTTTTATATTTTAAAAAAAATTAGTATTAGTGCTGGAAAAAGTTTTAAATTTATTTTACGAATATGCAACATTTGCAAATACGAGAACCGCATTTATACATACCCGTATTTGTTAACCCAACTGGTGCACTTGGATTTTTATTGGGTATATAAACTAGGTGATAGCATATTGGCAAGAGACATTGCTCGCCTAGCAGTGAAATTACAACCTTGATTCACTGCATGTTAATAATTTATTATCCATATTCAGAATAGGCAAGTGTTTAAAATATTTGAGAATATTAAATAATATCAGCAAATTCTGCATCCTGGCTGGCCCTGTCTGTCCCTTGTTCAGTTCAACCGGTAGAGAAATTAGTAAATAATTGTGTTATTTAAAGCAGCAGTCCAAGCTGCCATTTTTTTTTTGTAATTTTATTTTCCCTTTAATATGTGCTTCAATACAATTCACACAATGATAAGTAATTAGCTAAGTTGCTGATCGATCTGTTCTCCTGTGATCGAACGGCTAAGATTCGGCTGGGGGGGTTCACTGTCAGCGCAGCAGAATAGGACCAAAGATGCAAAGTTGTGTGGGGAAGATCATGTGACCAGTCACTAGATACAATTGGTACAGTGCTAGAGAGAGGGCAGGGCTCAAAAAGGGGTGTGGCAGAGCCTGTTTCAGAAGAGGAAGGGATGTGACTTTGTAAATGGTTATTATAGAAACAAAAATGCTTGTTACATTATAATAATATATCAAAATTGTCATTCACAGTGGTTTAAAAAAAATGTTGAAAGTATTTTTTCATAGTTAAATCACAGAACTGATTTATTAAAAAAAAACACATGTAGCATATTGCTTGGTTGGCAGCTTTAAATAGGGAAACTGTAGATAATACAATATACTGTAGATACACTAGTACTTGACTCTGCAATGTTCTGAACGTACCATACAGAACTGTATTTCACTGCTCCCTTTACCAGCAAAGATGGATCTCTTTCTCTCTTTTAATCGACCTCACCCCGTTGCTGACTATAAAAGTGAGTAAAGATAGACCCCTGAACAATACTTGATTTACAAACACGATTAGGCTTTGGTCCCGCTGCGGCCGGTGGCGCGCACAGCCGCGGTCCACCAGCTGATTGCCTCCAGTCTGGATATCCCCGCTGGCTCCTTTCGGCGTGGCTGACTGCGTGCTGTGATGCGTCAGCCAGCCGGAGCTACAAGGAGCTTGTGTTATAGGGTAAAAAGACGACAAATGTGTTACTAGTGCTAAAGGGGTTTTACACTTACTGTAACTACCTTCCATCAGCTTCCCAGCTCTGCAGTCAACAGTTCGCTTATTAGCTCCTGTTTGTTTAGGAGTGTTGTCTATTAAACCTAAATGAGTGATATTCTCCCACTAATTTGATTACTGGCAAAGATCAACAATGATTTGTGACATTGTGACATTTATACACACTCCTATTTATTTATTTATTTATAAAATGTTTAACAAGTAATACGTTGAGAGTTACCTCTTGTTTTTAAGTATGTGTTGGGCATAGAGTTAAGATGACAAATAATACATGGTTACAAATACAGTTACATATGTGAACAGGGTATACATTATATGCAAGACAGTTAATACACATGCACAGTTAAAGAACATATATATTATGGGCGTATGAAACAGTTACAGACCAGATTAAAATGTGAGACAGCCTTAGATTTGAAAGAACTTAAACTGGTGGCGGATGTAGGTTGTTCCAGTTTTGGGGTGCATGGTAAGAGAAGGAGGAACAGCCGGATACTTTGTTGAGCCTTGGACCATGAACAGTCTTTTGGAGTCAGATCTCAGGTGATAAGTGCTGCATGTGGTAGGGGTGAGGAGCTTGTTCAGATAGCTGGGTAGCTTGACCAGAAAAAATTTAAAGGCAAGACAGTTTTTGAGCATTTCGTAGTGATGTGTGTTGTAGTTGCTTTGGAGAACAAAACGACAAATTGAGTTGTAGAGGGTGTCAAGTTTGCTAAGGTGGGTTTGAGGTGCCGAGCCATATACTATGTCTCCATAGTCAATAATTGGCATTAGCATCTGCTGTGCGATACGCTTTCTGACCAGCAGACTTAGGGAGGATTTGTTCCTGTAAAGTACACCTAGTTTGGCATAGGTTTTGGATGCTAAAGGTATCAATGTGCATCCCGAATGTTAAATGGGAGTCAAACCATATGTATTGTATTATTATACAGAATATAGTTATACAGTATGATATTTATAATATATAGTATATACAATCAGTATTTCTGCAGTATGCACACAGACAGGACAGAAGATAATAGTGTACGTACTGCTCCGTCATGCAGACTCTAATTGTACAGACAACTGAGTGCTCTGTTATGTGCATGCTCTTATTTTACGGACAAATACAACACATGGGCGGTGTGATAAAATTGCTCAGTTATGCGCACTCTGCTGTATGGAAATGTTATGGATTCCTACACAGCGTTTCATCTTAGAGGATCCACCCGCTCAACCAAGAATGCAGTAATAGGTGCGTTAGGGTATAAGAAGCATCTGTGTGAAAACGGAGCACAACCAGAACTGGAGGAAAAATAACAATCAGAGGGTCACTCCCATAAAAATAATTTATTTAGCTCACATGAATAGCTTACAGGAAAAAAATGAACCTACGCGTTTCGCGCTCAAAGTGATTTATCAAGGTGTGATAATGGTAGAAGATAGGTTTTCCTCCAAAGAGAGTGGGGAGATAAAGGACCCACAAGCATGCACTCTCAAAACTGTAGATAAATACAGTAGATTATACAGTGTGCAATTGCAGGCACCATTAACAATAGATACCTGGTGACAGTAATAGTTTCTGGTAGCATGTTCCCTAATGCGCCATGTAGAAAAGCTGAAAAAGTGCCAAATGCGGTTTAACATATTCATAGAGGTTGAGCGGTGTCCCTTTTGCTTTCAGTATAACATACTTCATGTCACTCTTTCCTGTGGTAAGAGTTGAAATAATTTCTGCTACAGTATATCTGTATTCTACAGATTCATTTTTACTGTGTTATTATAAGGACACAAGTAAATTATACATTGTATTCATTAATATTATATGTATTATTGAAAATATTTTGCTATTGTATTTTGTTAGCTGTATAAATGATGCAGTACACACAATTCAGTGCCCATAGTATATTTGCATGAATTTGTGCACCAGCTTTATGGTCATACATGCTGTGTAAAATGTGTGCAAATTAAATGTGTAGATGTCAGCAGAAGAGAGTTGAGGTATTAAAGCTATTTAATATTTTTACTACGAGAACTGCAAACAGTGTAAAGTGCTGAGAATTTCCTGCTGTGTCCATGCAGTACATTCTGTTCTGTTCTAGCATTGATGTGACGATCTCTATTTATTTAGTGCTTAGAGTAATCAATAATGGGGCCATATTTCGGAAATATGACTTTGCCACTTAAGGTTTTTTTCACAACCAAAGGACACCACAGTAGGAATGCACCTTTATCACCGTAAACATATTGAAATGTTCTATTTTAAGACAGGGCAGCTCACCTCTTTCCTTTTAATTCCCTGCCATACCTTAATGTTGTTGAAGATCTCGTTGGTCCTTTTTACTTAGCTTCCAACTTGCACTCAAGTCAAGTGATCAGATACATTTATGAAAGTGTAGTGGACTTGCAACAAAAATAATTATCCAGGGATGTGAAACAAAAGTATGCCAGCTCCCTTCACAATATAAGCACACATGTAGTAACATGTAAACCATGATGTTAGTTTAAATCACTTTGCTATTTATTTGCCACCAAGGCCCAGTTACAGTACATGAAGTATCGTTAATCAAAAAATTTGATTTCACCGCAAAAAAAGTGTTATTTTTGTAGTGCAATACATAAACGTTGCACCATTAAAAATAGCATTTATTTTTACTGGATCCATTAAATATGAGAGCTGTTAATAAATAGGCATAATTCCGCATGTATTATCATGCCATGCGTCCAGTGGTGCGATTCAGCCGGTTCGGGCAAACCTGTAACTGGAATTTCCCAAGTTCGCCGAACCGGTGCATTAACCTGTAGTAGAATCACTTGTTTCAGATCAGGAGCAGAGCAGGACTGCAGGGGAAATACGCCATCTAGCAGTCTGACCCGGAATTTCCGGTGTCTGCATCTAGAGAGCGCTCCTCACCTCATACTGCTCTCTGCTGCTCTGCTCCAAGAGATTCTTCTGCCGCTACATAGCATCTCCCCGTGCCTGTGTCCCCCAGGTAGGCATGTGAGGGGATGATCTGGGGGACATGTGAGGGTAAAAGATCTGGAGGACATGTGAGGGGGAAGATCTGGAGGACATGTGAGGGGGAAGATCTGAGGGACATGTGGGGGTGAGATCTTGGGGACATATGAGGGGGAGATTTGATGATATGGAGAAGCTCTGATGGTGATTTTGCACTATGAAAGGGCGGTGAGGTACTGTAAGAGAGAACCGGTTGCTAAAATGTCTGAATCCCAACACTGCATACGTCATGTTATGATACTTATCAGAACGCGATTAACAGCAGAAATACCGTATTTTTTATCATCTATTCCAAGCTGACGTTAGCCCTGTTTTGCCTGTGTATGTAATGGCCAATATATTGCCCATTATATACATAGGTAAGATAAGCTAAACGAGCATGAAATAGGTGATAAACATTAACTTTAAATATAATACAGTAAGTATTAGGCCAAGTTTATAGTGGGTTCTACGGCGATGCGACCACGTGACGTCAGCCGTCGCCATCCAACAGTGATTCCTGCACTCTGGTGCAGGAGACCAGAGATTGTGACTGAGGGGGTGGCGTGGCCGTGAGCGGTTCGCCCCCATTGGCTGAACCGCCCGTGACATCACCCCTCGATCACTGGAAATATCAAAATCTTCTAGCTTCAAGCGATCGCTGACGTCACGCGGTCGCAGTCGCGCCCAGTATGGACACCCGTAACAGACAACATGTACTTGCCATGGTGCTGTGCAACGGCGTAGTCACCATGGCAAGTACTATAAACTCGGCCTTAGCCCCTTAGTAGCTCAAGTAGTCAACTAATCATGGTTTTCCATACCTATCTGACAATTAAGGGCAAAAAAGGCATTAAACTACACTACTGACTCCCTTTGGCTACCTTAGTGGCTAGTAAAGGATTGCCATGCTAGAGCCATGGACCTCGGAGTATACATCCCCCCCAAGATACGCAATAATTTATGATAATACTCTTTGCAAGCCCACTCCTGAGCACACAACAGTAGACACTCTCTCACTCATATAAATAGATGTGACACAAAATGCTGTGAAAAATGCTCTGACTTAATAAAGTGAAAGCATACCAAAGTGTTTGCACAACACAGGATACTGCAGACAGACACGCTCCAAGGCAAAGGCCCACATGAGAAAGTACTCAGGGAAACTGGGAAGGAGGACACTGGGGTACAGGAAACACATAGACAATCACACTGAACAACACATAAAAAAACACATACATGTGCTATACGACACCAAAAGGCTTTGTATGTATTTGAGGGAGAGGGGGTATGTATTTTGTATGGAGGAAATTATTGTTGGGGGGATTGTGTGTGTGTGGCTGGGGGGGTGGAGTGAATGTGTGTGAGGAGGGGGATATTGAGGGAGTGGGATTTAGTGAGAGTGGGGTAAATGATGGAGAGGGGAGAGTGAGAGAATAGAGAGGGGGAGTAAGAGAGGGGAGGAGTGGGAGAGGAAGACAGGGAGTAAGAGTGAGATGGGGGAGGGAAATAAATGGGAAGAGGGGACACAAATAGAGGAGGTGGCTCGCAAGACTAAGGGTGGTCGTATCTCTAGTCCTGGGCCCCAGGCTCCCTCAATGTATTCCAGGTTTTTGTTGTGGGTGAGAATAGTGATTGGTTAACTAGTTCCTTCTGAAAGATGGCGCCATTTTTTAAGTGCCATCTTAATGGTGAAGAGTTCTCGGTTTCTGATGTTGTAATTCCTCTCCGCAGTGGAATCTTTTTTTTTTTTAGAAAAGTTACAGGGATGTTATCATTCTTGAAAGTCGTCATTCTTTAAAGATTGAGCAAAGTAAAATGTTTATGTGCTTCTCCATCTGAGATGATCTATTTACATTCAAGAAGTGATGAAGGCTGCCATGGAACCACATGTCATAGGAGCTTCAGTGTGGGCGTTGAGAGCATCAAAGCCTCATACTAACAACCCACCCTGAGGCAACTACCCCATAAACCTACCCCTCCTCCTAAAAACCGATCCACCCACTAGACTAATGGACAATAGCCCTATTAATCAAATGTGGCTTATAGGGCTTTTGGCCATTCAAAATCATGAAAAAATACATAATACATTTTTTCAAACAAAACAATCATACTACAAAAGCTTTTTAAATCCATTGATTGTCACTGTGACAACATAGGCCCTCTCAATGGGGGCCTAGATAGCCACATTGGCGATCAATTTTAACCTTGTAAGAGATGTGTGCAAAGGTAAAAACAGGAGACAGTTTGGGGGAAAATCAATGAAGGCTTTTATTCAGCCAAAAACAAAGACTCAGGCTTTTCCTCAGCCCAAATGTAGCAAAATCAGAGTCGCATAAAAAAAGCTTACGTTCAGCATAATGGAGTAAAAAAAAAACATGCCTAGCTCCTATATCTGAAATGTAGACTATTACAATGTTTAGTCCCTAACTGTAGGGAGGAGGGTTAAGATAAAATGAGAGCAATCACTGGTTATACACATAAAACCGCAGAGGTCACTAGGGCTCTTGGGATTACTTGCTTTTTTTGTTGTTGCTTTTTTGGGGGGATCTACATACAATCCATCAATGAGAATATAAATCCATACAATTTTAGTCTTGGTTGATCAAGACTAGGCTATCACATCTTTTACAATAAGGACCTCTGTCACTTGTTCCTGCATGTGTTAAAATGTTTAAAATATATTTGCTGTCTGGATGCTGTTCTAGCTCACAGTATCCTGCTTTTAGTTCCTGCTTTAAGAACACATTTGCCTAATTAAGATCGGATAAGGAACAGGCAGGTCCCATGCAGCGAGGCCTCCGACACCAATCCTCACAAGAGTCCTGATCCGCCTCGTGGGGTGAGCTCCGGCTGGAGTGTCTCACCTGAATATCCATGGGGCCTGTGGCCTGGTCCCAGGCCGCAGGGCACCGCGTGGCCATCCCATCCCCAGTGCAACAGCACTACAACACACTAAAGGGGAAGTAAAAGGAGTCCCTATCTGGGACTAAAGGAGTCCCTATCTGGGGCCTTCCCTGCAACACTCCGCTGGGGCCTAGCTGTGGCCTAAGGGGCAAGCCTAAGCCTAGTCCAGGAGGAACTACTCCCAGACACTCCCTTGCCGCCCTCTGTCCAACTCTCAGCCCGCGGAGGATATCCTGTCCCTCCTGCTCACATAGCCCTATTGGCTGGGACTGCCCCATGTGACATTCTCACCCCCAGAGGATCCTGGGACATGTAGTCCCTTACCAATCCAACATGGCCACCGTGCTCTTTTCCCGCAATGCCTTATGGGACTTTTTCAGGCAATCCAAGATGGCCACTGCGCCGCTTGCCACTGTGCATGCGCCCCACTTCTCCCCGATCGCGCAGGGTCCCACCGAGCAGCTGGCCAGTTTCCTGCCCAGGAGCAGGGTAGGGGACTCAGCTACATCAGTAACGTGACTCCTCCAAAAATTGCTATTTTACTTTGTTGCTTATCTATGCAAATTCTTATGCTCCCAGGATCTTTGGCCTTTGGAGTACTGTAATCACTTATTGTTTGCCGCTTTTGTTGCTAGTAAAAGTGAATTATTCAGTGTGGCTGTGTTATGGCTGCATATGTTGCTTTGTACTGTCAAGGAGAGAGAACCACTAGGCAGAGGTGGAGGGTAAAGACCAACCCTTACCTGAGATCTAAATCCTGAATAAGTAGAATAGTGAGGCTCAGTTCTGGGGTCATGACAGGAGAGAGGCAAAATGGTCAAGGTCACAGTTCCGGGTTCAGGGCTGGAGAGAGAAGCAAAGTAGTCTGGAGGCAGGTAGGGACATGAATAGATCAGTGTATTGGTGCATCACCATGAATAGCTCATTGATAATCATTTAAATCCAATTGTAGATCCAGACGTCAGGACATATATGAGCATAACATCTCAGGGTGAGAAACTAGAGGCCTGGTGGTGCCCACGTGGGTACCCCAAAAGTAGGTCCCCCAATAACAGTATACTCGGCCCAGAGGGATAACTCAAGTAAGTCCAGCAATGGATGGTAAAAATAAAATGGGCTATAGCCCTTTACCTTCCTTTAAGGTGTCCTTGGTTGGTGGATCAATTCCAGCGTGCCGTCCTCTGAAGATAGTCACAAGCAGCAAAGGATGAAGAGGAGCACAGCAGCGATTCCCAGCGATTTTCAGCTAGTGTAGCGCTAAAAAATGAGGGTAACTCCAATGGGGATAAGTTATAAAATGGTAATTTATTGGTCAGTAGAAAAACTTTTTTTCTACTGACCAATAAATTACCATTTTATAACTTATCCCCATTGGAGTTACCCTTTGCTGCTGGAGGCAGGTAGGGGTCTGAGGCACGCAAAACAGGAACAATGCTTCCAGCAGGAGACAAGGTAGGAAGTGCCTTGCATCTGCAAGGAGAGAGGGGAATGGAAGCCTTATAAAGTGAGAAGACAGGTGTGATTAATCCAGCTCAGGAAGAGGCTGACTTCCTGCCTCAGAGGGCCATGTTTGTAGAGGCAGTGAAATCAAGGAGTCCATGAACTTCTGGACAACATATTGTGATTGGCCGTCCACGGAAATTGGTGCAGGAGTGGGTAGAGTCCTGGAAGAATTGTTCTGGATGGCCGCTTTCACTACAGAGAGATGGAAGGTGGATGGAATCTTGAGCAATTGGGGAAGTTCAAGCTGGAAGGCAACTTCGTTTACCTTCCAGGAGATCCTGAAAGGACCAACAAAGCGAGATCCCAAACTGATGGTGGGTTGGCATAGACGGATATTACGCATCAAGAGCCAGACCTCAATCCCGACTTGGTATTCGGGTGAAGGCCTTCTGCTTTTATCCACGTTTCTCTTCTGTGTCGTTACATAGGACACGTAATGAACCCCACAGAGGTCTACAAGGCTTGTGCAATGTGCTATGGCTGTGTATGTTGCTTTGTACTGTCAAGGAGAGAGACCTGCTAGACAGAGGTGGAAAGTAGAGACCAATTTATATGGTAAATTGTTTAGCTGACATCCTGTAAATGTTATTTCATGACAATAGAAGGTAACGTTTTGATACCTAGAATAAAAACATATGAGATAATAGTCAATACGAATTATCCTTACATATTGTCTTTTAATATTTGAGTACTTTAATGTGATATTCAGAGCTGGTTGTGTTATGTTTTTATTGTCTTTCTCCGTTAACAATTGCTAAAATGGAATATAAAAGTATGTTGCGTCGGTATGATAATAAGCACTGTGTATGTGTGTGAGTATTTTGTCTATGGGTGTTTTTTCTATATACATTAGGGGGACTCAGAATACGTAAGTGGCCAGTGTTTACATCAGGACATAGTATTTACGGTTCGTGCTATGATACATCGTGGGGAATCTAGAGAGAGTACCAGGACGTGAGGGAGGAGGGATAGAGATGAGAGGGAAGAGGTGGGGGGGAGTTGTAATTCAACTCTACCCATGAAAGAAAGGATGGAAGGGATATCGTGGGGTCATTTTGGACATACTCCAGTGGGGATGTTTTGGGTTCTTGTGGGGAGTAGCACCGCCCCGATCTCGGCGGGCAGGGATTCACTCGCACCTTTGGTGTGCGGCTGACCTCCGTCTGCAGGAGGGAAAGGGGTTATGCCTCCCACACTAGCCAGCAGCGCCGAGGAGCGGATTGGTGGTGACGTCACTTAGGGGCGTCATCTAGGAGGGACTCACAGGGGCGTGCACGGACGTAGTAATGACATCACACACACGTTTTTTGGCGCGAAATTCGATTAATGTGATAGTGTTTAAAAGGGTACCCCAGTGTATTCTACCATACTTCTTGATAAAGCACCGTGTTGTGTGAAACACGTTGCAGGGTTTTTACCTCCTTGTTTGTCATGTCTGACTGACAATAAACTTAATTTTCATTTTTGTACACCTGTGTCCCTGGGCAGTGCGCTGCTTTGTGCATTCTTTTGCATATTTTTGGGCTCGTTTGAAAGTAGAGACCGACCCATACCTGGGATCTAAATCTGGAATCAGTAGAATAGTGGGGTCAACTTCAGGGGTCAGGACAGGAGAGAGGCATTATGGTCGAGGTCACAGTTCATGGGTCAGGGCTGGAGAGAGAGGCAAAGTAGTCCGGTGCCAGGCAGGGGTCTGAAGCAGGCAAAACAGGAACAAGGCTTCCAGCAGGAGACAAGGTAGGAAGTATATGCAAGGGGAGAGGGGAATTGAAGCCTTGTAAAGGGAGAAGGCAGGTGTGAGTAATCCTGCTCAGGAAGAGGCTGACTTCCTGCCTCAGTGACCATGTTGGAAGAGGCAGCGAAGTCAGGGAGCATGCATGCTGGAGGTCCTTATAGGCTATGCAACAGGTTTTATTTCAGTTTATGTGAATATACAGTTAGGTCCGGAAATAATTGGACACCGATACAAGTTTTGTTATTTCGGCTGTGTACCAAAATTAATTCAAGCTACAGTTAAATAATGAATGTGGGCTTAAAGTGCAGTCTATCAGCTTTAATTTGACGGTATTCACATCCAAATTGGAGGAAGGGTTTAGGAATTACATCTCTTTAATATGTAGCCTCCTCTTTTTCAAGGGACCAAAAGTAATTGGACAATTGACTCAAAAGCTGTTTCATGGACAGGTGTGGGCTATTCCTTCGTTATTTCATCATCAATTAAGCATGTAAAAGGTCTGGAGTTGATTCCAGGTGTGGCATTCGCATTTGGAAGCTGTTGCTGTGAACTCACAACATGCAGTCAAAGGAGCTCTCAATGCAAGTGAAATAGGGCATCCTTAGGTTGCAAAAAAAAAAGAAAATCCATCAGAGAGATAGCAGGAACATTAGGAGTGGCCAAATCAACAGTTTGGTACATTCTGAAAAAAAAGAACGCACTGGTGAGCTCTGCCACACAAAAAGGCCTGGACGTCCACGGTAGACAACAGTGGTGGATGATCGTAGGATCCTTTCCAAGGTAAAGAAAAACCCCTTCACAACATCCAGCCAAGTGAAGAACACTCTCCAGGAGGTAGGCATATCATTATCCAAATCTACCACAAAGAGAAGACTTCACAAGAGCAAATACAGAGGGTTCACCACAAGGTGCAAACCATTCATAAGCCTCAAGAATAGAAAGGCCAGATTAGACTTTGCCAAACAATATCTAAAAAAGCCAGTCCAGTTCTGGAACAGCATTCTTTGGACAGATGAAACTAAGATCAACCTGTACCAGAATGATGGGAAGAAAAAAGTATGGAGAAGGCTTGGAACGGCTCATGATCCGAAGCATACCACATCATCTGTAAAACACAGTGGAGGCAGTGTGATGGCATGGGCATGCATGGCTTACAATGGCACTGGGTCACTAGTGTTTATTGATGATGTGACAGAAGACAGAAGCAGCCGGATGAATTCTGAAGTGTATAGGGATATATTGTCTGCTCAGATTCAGCCAAATTCAGCGAAGTTGATTGGACGGCGCTTCACTTTACAGATGGACAATGACCCAAAACATATTGCGAAAGCAACCCAGGAGTTTTTAAGGCAAAAAAGTGGAATATTCTGCTATGGCCGAGTCAATGAGTCAATCACCTGATCTCAACCCGATCGAGCATGCATTTCACTTGCTGATGACAAACTTAAGGCAGAAAGACCCACGAACAAACAACAACTGAAGACAGCTGCAGTAAAGGCCTGGCAAAGCATCACAAAGGAGGAAACCCAGCGTTTGGTGATGTCCATGCGTTCCAAACTCCAAGCAGTCATTTCCTGCAAAGGATTCTTGATAAAGTATTAAAAATGAACATTTTATTTATGATTGTGTTCATTTGTCCAATTACATTTGAGCCCCTGAAATAAGGGGACTTTGTATGAAAATTGTTGCAATTCCTAAATGTTTCATACAATATTTTTGTTCAGCCCCTTGAATTAAAGCTGAAAGTCTGCACTTCTATTGCATCTCGGTTGTTTCATTTCAAATCCATTGTGGTGGTATACAGAGCCAAAATTATGACAATTGTGTCAGTGTCCAATTATTTCCGGACCTAACTGTACATCTGAAAATCATTCAGTTCCCTCTCTTTTGGTATATTGAATCTTGATGTATCTGTATGTGTCTGACAATTTTTGTCAAAACTGTTCACAGACGTAGCAGACATTATTGCACCCACTAATACTACTTACTTAAGGGTTTAATGGACCGTAGAGGGGTTCATTTATGGGTAGCTACACAGTTACAGCTTTCCATCACATGGTGTGGAGATGCTGGGCAGATAACTAGCCACACCCACCTTCTAGAAGGTGCCTAGTGAAGTCACTAAGTAAAGATACTTTCTAGAATCCAAACCTTTCCCTAGCCACAGGGATTTGTGATGTCCATATGGGGTATATATACTGTGGCTGGAATATTCTAGTTCAGATCCCAGGAGAAGACCAATATGTGGGATCTCAATGTAAATAATGTTAAGTTCTGTTAGTCTGTGTTAGTGCTAGAATCACATTGTTGTTTTTCAGCTAGGGTTTAGTGCCACTCCAAAAGACAGGGCCCCTCTATATGGCTCTGAGTGTGTTCTACTCACAAGAGGGAATGGAGAGGTTCTCCAAAAAGGTTTCATAAGCAAGGGCCATGGAATATCACCTTAGATTTACTAAGGAGTAGGGATCTCCTTGGTTTTGTCAGAGGTGATAGGTGTAATCTCTCATGCCAGAGGGCACCCTGTCTAGGGATTCCAGTGAGGTGGGAACAGCCATCATTCAAGTAATGGAGTTTAACTTTACAATACTACAATGTGGAAGAATGTGCCTCTTTGGGGGATGCTGCCTGAGCACCCCTAATGAAGAAGTTATGTTTTTTTCTGTAAACAAAAGTTTAAATAAAAGTTTGTGTGTCCTCTATCTCTTTATTCAAGTGGTTACCATACCAGCTTGCACGCAATCCAGCACCCTGAGAGAGAAGGTACATAAGAAACACTGAGCAGCAACTGCACATAAGCAATATCTAAATCAGGAGTGGGGAACCTTTTTTCTGCTAAGGGCCATTTGGATATTTGTAACATCATTCACTGGCCATACAAAATTATCAACTTAAAAATTAGCCTGCTATATTTGGTCAAACATTTAATGAACTCCCCCCTAATGTGATGGCTGGAACGGCTTCTCTTTGGTGAGGCGTGTGATGTTAGCTGGTATTGATGATGTTGCTAATCGCAACTGGTTTTCCAGGTTTGGGTTTGACTGACACTTGGGTGACTGATTGACTGACACTTGGGTGACTTACACTTGGGTGACTGACTGACTGACACTTGGGTGACTGACTGACACTTGGGTGACTGACGGACACTTGGGTGACTGACTGACTGACACTTGGTCAAACATTTAATGAACTCCCCCCTAATGTGATGGCTGGAACGGCTTCTCTTTGGTGAGGCGTGTGATGTTAGCTGGTATTGATGATGTTGCTAATCGCAACTGGTTTTCCAGGTTTGGGTTTGACTGACACTTGGGTGACTGATTGACTGACACTTGGGTGACTGACACTTGGGTGACTGACTGGGTGACACTTGGGTGACTGACTGGGTGACACTTGGGTGGTGGGTGACACTTGGGTGATGGGTGACTATGACTGACTATAGACAGTGGATCACTTTGGAGTGGCCCTCTTCTTCTGTTGGCTGGGGGGGAAGAGGTGTTACACAAGTTATACCAGGCCTTCAGTAAAACAACAGTAGCGTGTGCATTCTCTTTAAAGCATGTAATATCTTTGTCATTATTTCTTACATTAAAGGAGAAATCCATAGCATTTAAAAAAAAAATTAATACAGGATTGAAGCAGGGGGTTATCCGGAGCTGACCCTGTTAATTTAAGCTCCGGAGGCCCCCCTGTTTCCAGAGATACTTCCCTCCAAAAGGGGCTCAGGTATCCCCTACAGTTTAAAGCTCCCACGTCACATGGGCCAATAGGAAGCTGCACTGGGTGATGACACAGCTTCCTGGACAGGACATTGGAGCTTTTAAAATCGTCAATAATGTGAATCCAGGATTAACTTCCAGCACCCACTATGGAGGCAAATACCACCAGAAGCAGGGGGTTCCCGGAGCTGCAATGAATGGGGTTCAGCTGCAGAGACCCCCCTACTTCATTTCTGTATAAAAAAAATCAAATTTAAAAAAGTGGGCATGGATTGCCTCTTTATCCAGAGATAATGGCGGTATCTGTATTTCCCTACATGCTCTGCATTGTCTGCCTCTTGCAGGATATGCACCTCTGTCTGGATAGTAACCACCACAATATCTACATAAGTACACGTGAAGTGTGTAAGTTTGGTCTCTTGTGGGTGGTTGTTATTTCCTTTTTCACCTTATTGACTGCAAATTGTTCATCATTGGATCTCTTTAAGTCTGCCGCTGGTCTTCCCTGAGTTTTCAAAGTCCTACCGTACTTGCCCAGTGCATTGCTTTTCAGGCTTGAGAACATTCAGCTTTTTATTATCTGATCTTTATCACTTTGTCATTATCTGAAGAACTCACAGATCTTGGCCAGCACGAATAATCTGATGATAGGTATCCAGACTCTCAAGAGCTTGTCTAAATATGTACATCTCATACTGTGTATTCTTTCTTTTATGCAAGAAAATATTTTGTTGATTTGCTTCTGTACATCACAATAAATATTAGCATTTGTTACTAGAGTATCATCAATGTCATATACGCTTTCCGTAGCAAAATGCAGTAACAATACTTTCTGTCTACACTAGTAACATCTATTGAAGTGGTATACTCCTGAAATCTTTGAAGCCATTTCTGTGGGATTCAACTGAACTACTGTAGATTCTGAGTCAGATCAAATGCAAGAAAGTGGTGCTGTTAAATAAGGACACTGTTATAGCCTGTAAGTGCAGACGGCTCTCTGTTTGCAGGCACTGTCTCTGAGATTTCTAGAAATGACTGTTAATCCTTGTCACAAATACTGTTTTCACAGAAATAAAAATAAACATTGTAGAACTTTATTAATAGAATATGGCTGTGTAATGGTTGCAGCACCATGCAACACTTGCCATAATGTACAGTCTAGTGTAAAATGTTTCTTTTGCAACAGTTTATTATGTGTGTTCTGGCCCTTTAACTTCGATAGATGTCAGTTTTTCTCTCTCTCTCTGA